>NC_057808.1:66009216-66024614 GCF_018294505.1 Triticum aestivum | reverse complement strand
TTTTCGAGAGGCACGGCCGTAACTCTCACGAAAGCACAACCGTGCCTCTCGCGGAAGCAAAACCGTGCCTCTCGCGGCAGGAAAAAACCGGAAAATACGTTTTTTTTGTTTTCGAGAGGCACGGCTGTGACTCTTGCGAAATCACAACCGTGCCTCTCCCGTAAGCAAAACCGTGCCTCTCGCGGAAAAAAAGCAGAGAACACATTTTTTTCATTTCCGAGAGGCACGGCCATAACTCTCATGAAAGCACAACCGTGTCTCTCGCGGAAGCAAAATCGTGTCTCTCGCGGAAGAAAAAAAAATAGAAAATCATTTTTTTCCGAAAGACACGGCCGTGACTCTCGCGAAAGCACAGCCGTGCCTTTCACGGAAGTAAAACCGTGACTCCCGTAAAAGAAAAAAAAAGAAAACACATTTTTTTCGTGCAAATTTTTTTTGAATATTTTTTTTTACCCAAAAGCTAAGGAAGATCGGTAGAAAACCAAAACATCAAAAAATCCATTTAAAAAGCCGAAAACGTGTGCGGAAAAATAAAAAGTTGTTGATCGTTGTGCGCCAAGCGGCGCTGATCGTTGTGAAGCTCCCGACGGATCGCTCGTTAATTAGTTGCTCTCCTCTTATAGCGAGGCAACCTTTCGACTCGCTGAAACGCGTTGCACTCGCGCAAGCGTAAGGGCCGATCCAGTGTGCCGGAGGCCACTGCCTTGTTTTTTTTCTCACGTTTTTGCTTTCTTTTTTTACTTTCATTTATACTTCCAAATATTCTATATAAATATATTATAAAATGGTACATAAAAATTTCAAAAAAAACTCTTAACCAAGCATTTGAAAAATGCTAAACGTACATAGAGAAAATGTTTCTCATATATACGAAAAATGTATACAAAAAATTTAAAAACTTGATCATGTATTTAAAAAATTTGAATCCAAAATTTTGGAAAAATGTTAAACAAGTATTTGAAAATTGTTAATCAAGCAGTTGTGTATAGAAAAGATATTAACCATGTATTCAAAACTGTGGAACTATTAATTTAATGTTGTTAATCAAGCAGTTAAAAAATTAAATGTGTATAGAAACAATGTTGACCATGTAATTGTTGAAATTGTATTTAAAAATGTTAATCGTGCATTTGAAAAAGAAGTTAAATGTGTATAGAAAAAGTGTTGACCATGTATTAAAAAATGTTAATCTATTATGTGAAAATGTTAATCAAGCATTAGAAATAATTGTTATATATGTATATATAAAATGTTGAACATGTATTAAAAATTGTTAAGCTTGTATTTGAAAATGTTAATTAATGATTTGAAAAATAAAATGTCAAATGTGTATAGAATAAATGTCGAGCATGTGTTTAAAAAAATGTTAAACTTTTATTTGAAAAACGTTAATCAAGGATTTGAAAAAAAATTGTATAGAAGAAATGTTGACCATGTATTTAGAAAAAGTTAAACTTGTATTTTAAAAAAATCAAGGATTTGAAAAAAAAGTTAAATGTGTATACAAAAATTGTTAATCTAGTATTTAAAAAATGTTAATCAAGCATTTAAAAAATATTAAATGTGTATAGAAAAATTGTTGACCATGTTGTCAATTAATGTTAATCTTGTGTTTGAAAAATATAAATCATTTATGAAAAAATGTTTTATATATATACCAAAAATATGTGTAGCAAAATAATTAAATTCCAAAAGTAAACAAAAGAAAACCAATGAAAACAGAGAAAAAGAAACAAACAAAACCAAGCAAAATGAAGGAAAAGGGAAGAAAAGAAAAAAAACTAGTGAAAACGAATATGAAACTAAGAAAAAACCAGTAAAATGAAGAAAGAAATAAAGAAAAACCGATAGAACAAGAAAAATAAAAATAAAAGAACCCTGAAAACCAGTGGAAGACCGGTTGTTTTTCTTCAACTAGGTCGCGGCCTACCATCATAACATGAACTGGAAGATGGCCGGCTGGCTAGCAGCTCTGTGCTGCAACCTAACTATCCCGGGATTGAATCCTGCACGCCCTATTTTTTTCTCTATTTGTTTTGAATATGCGCTAATGGGTCGGCCTGTTACTGTAGACCATTCAGGCGAGACTTTCATCGAACACGCTTAAGCAAGATATAGCCTTCGCGGCGTTGTTGTGCTTCACCGCTCTGGCAGGGCGTCCAGGCCGTGCGGCACGGCAGGCTGACTGGCGCAAACCCAACGCGGCCCGAGGCATGACGAGTCATTCCATGCTGGCCCGACCTGGCCCAAGTCCGAACATAACGCATGTAGCCATCAGCATCAGTAAAATTCTAAGCTTATCTAAAAAAAGTAGAAGTCTAAGCACTAGTGCCACCGTGAGGGTATTGATGCGCTAGACATGAATCATGTGCACACCAGTGGCACCAATCGGATGCTACCTTGCAGCGTGGGTGGGTGTGTGTGTGAGAGAGAGAGAGAGAGAAGCTGATAATAACGGTATAAAATAATATCTGGTTTGCGTGGATAGGAACGAGCACGAAAGCAGCGTCCGACGTGTCCCCAACTCAGAGAAATATCAGCCACAAACAAAGTTTGGTGGATCGCACGGACCGCTGAGCTGGATAGCCTCCCAGCCAAGTTAAAGATACGCTGTAGCCTGTGTGGGTCCTGGGGAAGAAAGGTATGTCTACAACCTCCCTGGAACATGCATAGATTCTGCCCACTTGGTTTTGTGATCTTTTTGCAACTTGGTGGCTGCCAATGAATCTGAAAATGACATTTGTCTCTGCTTGTTTTTATAGGATTGGTTACTGCATATAAAGTATATAAAACATACATGACCTTGCCTAAACCGGGGGTGCCTTCGGTTCACTCGATTTCCATACTTCGTAGTTGGGAAGACATTGAAAGCTCTAGGTTTTATTTACGCCATTCACTTAGCATGTACTAGAATTTTATGTGTTGTCATATTTCAGCTCAAAATTCAATCTACGCGTCCGAAAATAAAATAGAACAACAAACAAATTCTTTGTGTGAATGTTATCCAATTTTTGGATTTTACAAAAAATTAACGGTTAATTAGGGGTATAGTGCATCAAGTGAGCCTAAAACCCTTGGTGCACACAAGGCGTTGGCCCCCCAAAACCACAACTATTTTTTCGGACACTGAAGGCGCACATGTGTACATTTCGATTGTCGATGTAAAGTCATAGATAATACCGAAATAATATCATGGCCTGCATGTTGCTCTCACATAACCTTTCTACCCTCGTTTTCCTCAAAGCGTCTTCGACTAGATAGCGAAGCCGATACTGAAATAATATCAAGGACACGTCTCGCCTTATCACCTTGGTCAATGTTATACGTGTGGCATGGATTTGGTTAGCTCAGCTGCCCATGTCTATGTCCTGGTAGTCAATGGGTGCAACATGGCTTCTTGGCAGCGAATGCAATGTGTCTCAAACTCAATACAATGATTTTACATATGTTCGCTGATCTGGAAAGCTTGGTAGCCATGAGAAAGATATGGTGTGAGCCCACCACAAAAAAGATCCGCATTTCATGGACAAGAGCACCTTGAAAGAGAGAGATTCTGGCCACTTAGCTTGCTACCAAGCTCATTAGATCTTTTGCAACATGGAGAGATGAATGAAATTGACAAGGACACTTGGTCTGGACTTTTTGAATTGTCGATAATGTGAATACAAAGTTGTGGGCCTTTTTATTAAGTTTTCCTAGACTTTTGCTTCAAACCTAAGCACTCTTCGATATTTTATCTGCCACCAACATGAACTCACTTTTGTTCATAAGATGCATCCATCAGTAGTATGTTGAACTCAACATTTTTTTAAAGACAATGGATCTATAAATTAATATTGAACAACGAACACACACTTTTGGAATATATTTTATCCGAAAATCAACTTTGGTGTGTGTGAAGCAACGCGTATGGTTTCACACACTAACTCGAATCATGTTGGCAATATTTATGCACAAAAGTTGCACCTAAAACTATGTGATACTTGGCAGATTTATCTCATGTGCACCCTCAAGTGTGTGTGCGCGCGCGCGCGCGCATCTAATGCCAGCCCTGGTGGAGTCTTGGTAGGAACTTTATGGGATTCACTACTTTATGACAGCTCTACACTGACATGGTGGTGGTGATGGTGGTGTTGGTAGTGTGTTTTCAAGAACCGATAAATTACCCAACACCTAAAGAATAACGTTCTGATTTGGTAAAATGCCCAATTTTTGTATGAACATTTAAGAAATACGAATCAAAATATTTACACTTTCAAATTGTTTTCCATACAAGATCTGGTTATCAAACATATCAAAATATAGTTTAGTCATGGACGGTTAACTATAGTTTTGTAGAACATAATATATTTTGAGCGTAGTACTTGCTTATGTGTGTACAATGACTAATCTCGGGACTTCCAAGTGTGTGAGTCACCATTGAATTTCTTATTAGATCTCCCCGCAAAAATAATAATTTCTTATTAGATCAATTTTGCTCTTGGGATGGTCGCATCCTCCAGCTTGTTGAGTGGCTGAACTTGCAGCCAAAGCAAAGATACAGTGTTGGTCCCACATAGAAAAAATCTCGTACAACCTGGAAGATGGGCAGATTTTGGCAACTTGGCTATCAAGTAGGCTTTATGATTTCTTGAAAGATGAGGGATAGCCAGATAGGTGAAAGAAATTGATAGCGACTGTTTTTTTGCTCCCACTATGACCGATTCTTTGGGCGTGCACAACTTTGGCACAATTTTTTTAGAATGCATCCGGTGCTTGTCAATTGAGCTCCAAGAAGCCAAGAAAAATGATCTAGCTTTTCCGAGGCTTGTTGGGTGTATTTTCATAGGCTATCATTGTTTTTCAATTTATTGGCAAAATATAAACCACATTTTCTCATTTATATATGGCTTATAAATATATTCAAAAGTCAATGTCTTCTAAATTTGACCAAGCATATATAAAAAAATATTAGGATAAATATACCAAACCAATATAAATATATTCACCATTAGATATATTTTTATAATGTATTTATTCAATATTATAGCTGTTGATATTTTTCTTCTATATATTTAGCTATGGAGGGAGTACAGTTTTACCTGTCGTTGTCGTGCGCTATGCAATCAACAACGAACTGCTACACAAAACATATCTTCTATCAACGACCATCCAGCTAAGCATTTCGATTAAGATACACACTTAACATTATTAATCTGACGTTTGGGATTGCATTCAAATGAGACATCCAACAACTCTAAAATGGACGCCAAACAATAGTTAAATCTCAACTCTTGGCTAGCAGCTTCGGAAATTTCCATGAAAAAATAGTGTGGCCCCACAAAAGAAGATCTAAATTTCATGGACAGGAGCACAAGCTGGTGCATGGGTCTTTTTCAGCGCGGAGAAGTGAAATACATGGGTATCACTGAGACAATGCCTTCATCACAACAATCGCTCAGGTGGTGGAGCTGAATTGTGTCCGTGGCATATATGTAGAGCGAATATGGATGCCCGGACACACCCGGACATTGCCGCCATGTCGAATCGGCCCGTGATGGCCCACGCCGCCCCCACCACTGCCCCACAAAAACCCCACCTGCGTCTAACTGACGAAACCTAGTCAAACCCTTAGTCCTCTCGCACTCTCCGCTTCCCTCCTGTCCCCTTCCCTTCCTTTCCAATCTCTTCCGCCCCTCAGCCTTGGCCATGTCTGGCCACGGCTCCTGCAGCGAGCCCGATACCATAGACTGGGACGACTACATGAAGAAGGAGGTTCCTTTCCCCTCGCGCGGCACTCCCGCGAGCGCCCTGAGGGGAACTCTAACCCGCCGCCTTCTCCCCACTCTTCTGCCCTCCTCCCTCGTCGTCGCCCGGCCAGCAGGGGCGGTGACGCGACCTTCTTCTCCCCTCCGCCCGTGGTCCATGCACTACAAAAAAATACACTTCCGTGATGATACGTGTTTGTCACAGTAGGTCGCGTTTTTTGTCATGCATGTACATCCATGACAAATTTATGACAGAATCAAGATAGTCATACATGTGCTGTCGTAGAAGTGTTCCATGACATTACCAAAATTATCATCACGGAAGTGTCCACTTCCATGACGATAAATCGCGCGTCACAGAAATGCTTTCGTCAAGGGTGACCGACACGTGGCATCCACCGTAACGGAACGCCGTTAAGCTATCGGGTCGGGTTTTGGATCCGATAACCCGTTAACAGCCGCGACCAATGGAGGATTTTTCACGTGTAAAATCATCATTGGCTGGAGGAAACACGTGTCGGCTCATCGTTGGGACAGATGTCATCCACTCATTCGACAGAAGGCGCCTATGATACGTTGACACGTGGCACGGCCCATCAAGTTTAAATGGGCCGGCCCAACTAAAGGCCCACAAGATTTTGCGGACCATAATGGGCCGGCCCAGCTAAAGGCCCATAAGATTTTGCGGACCATAATGGGCTAGCCCAGCTAAAGGCCCACAAGATTTCACGGGCCATAATGGGCCGCCCAGGTAAAGGCCCACAAGATTTTTGTGTGCCATAATGGGCCGGCCCAGGTAAAGGCCCACAAAATTCTTGCGGATCATAATGGGCCGGCCCAGCTAAAGGCCCACGAGATTTCGCCGACACTAATGGGCCGGCCTAACTGTAGGCCCACAAGATTTTGAGGACCCTAGTAGGCCGGCCCATTAACTGGCTGCCATGTTTTGGGCCAAATGTCGGCCCATATTTGATCCGGTCCATTAATGGCCTGCCACGTTCCGGGCCTAATAATGGCCCATATGAGATCCGGCCCGTTAAAAGCCTCCCACATTCTGGGCCAAATCACGGCCCAGATCAGGTCCGGCCCTTTAAGAGGCTTTGGCCTCAATTATGGCTCATATCAGATTGGGCCCGTTAACTAGACGCTATGCTTTTGGGCCCACTTGCTAAAGGCCCATTTAGTAATTCGGCCTGATATTAGTTTCGGCCTGTTAAGGGCCCGTTTAACATTTCGACCCTATATTAATTTCGGCCTGTTAAAATCCCGTCATATAGTTGGGCCTAACTACGGCCCGGTTTGCATCCGGCGTGCTCGCAGCCGATATCTGATTGGGCCAAACAAGGACCGAGACAATTTTGGGCTGTTAAAAGCCCGTGATTTGATTCGCACAATCATGGGCCGGGGTCCATTTCGGGCTGCTGCCGGCCCGTGAGCTGTTCGGCACGTTTCAGGCCCAACCTACTTCTCAGCCTCCTAAAAGCCCATTGAGTTTTCTTGCGAAAAGAGGGCCGGGGGTTACTCGGCCTATTAAAGGCCCGAATCTACTAGTGGGCCAGTTTGACGAGGCCCATGATGCGGATCATACATCGTGATTGCATGACGGCCCGATTATGTACCGTAATTTTACGGTTTGGCCGGTTTACTGCGAAGACAGGATATATATACAGTAAAATAACTGCAGCATCGTGAATAAGAAAAAACCTAGACTATACAATAAGAAATTACGGCATATTACATCCACTGGGCATCAAAGTTCGCCACTATGATAATAAAGCACAAGCAGACAGCAGATTACATACACTGGGCATCAAAGATCGCCACCAGTGCAAATAAACACGCCGACAAAATAATATACAAAACCGACAACACTTCAATAGAGTTCAAGAAAGGTTAGCCCTGCTGGCGAGCTGCAGCGCAACCACCTGAGCAAGATGATGAGACTGTGCTTGTTCAACACTTATATCTTCCTCACTCTGAAAGATAAACAAGCACACAAATGACAGGTTTTGCACATAAAAGTATCAGTGCTGACAATTCATCACATTTCTTACTGACAAATAAAGTGACACAGTTTAAAATTGCATTAACACAATATGGTATTGTTCAGGTCAAGACATGGCAGGAAATGACATTGTGAAGGAGTTGGCAGCTTCACGACACCACTGGATTACAGATCAAGAACTCATAAGTATCAATGGTTAGTGTGCTGTCAATTTATCCCATTTCAGATTGGCAAATAAAGAGACGGTTTAAATAATAGTAGAATGATATGACATTGTTCATAGTTAAGACATTGCAGAATATGACATTGTGTTGTAGTGGGTAGGTTCACCACACCACTGGATTACGGATGAAGAACAGAAGCATACATGCAGTGCAAAAGAAGATCACTTGCTCTGTATAGTTTAATTTACATGGTATGAAGAAGGAACTTGGTTGTACAACTGAAAACTTAAATTGAGAAGGACAAACTTTTGTTTATGAACTACATAATAAACTTTAAACATGCAATTTGATGCAAACACCAAAAATAAACAGCTGTTGTAGTCATGCCTAACCAAATATACACAACAAAGTTTGAAGGCTTGAGAAGGACAAACTTACATTACTGGTGAAGACAGGCTCTATAAAGCCCTTGTCCATGCTGGGGGGGGGGGCAATTCAAGAAGTTTACCACAGAATCTTCTTCATAAGCATTGCCTTTATTCTGCATTTTGTTAAGAGTAAATATAGATGTGATAATATACGAAAAAATGGAGAATATTTAAGATAAGATGAAGAGTGATGCTACATAACCAAGTAGCTATAAATGTATGTGCAGCGATACAGGCAAAAGGCACAGCCAAGAGCAATGCACAGCTAAACTTCTTCAATACCAACCTTATGGTAAGAGTAAATATAGATCTGATGTGTAGAAAATGGAGGGCAAAGAAAAATAAGCTGAAGAGTGATGGTACATGAACAACTACCTGTCAATATAAGTACACTGATAAAGGACAGCATGTACTTACAAGAACAATGCAGAGCTAAAAAAATCATTGGCATTGGATATATTCTACACTAATGTAACCATTCATACAGATTAGATAATTTGGAGCGAACAATTGATAAGCAAGCTATCATGCATACTGCTGTCACATAATGAACAAGGTATGTATGCAAGTACAGTGATACAGGACAACAGGTACTAACAAGAGCAAAGCAGCGGGCAACATATTTGCGATGTCCTGTCGTTCTTTTCAAACCGGAGTTCTTCTTCGAGCAGATTTCCTGCAAAAAAGATCCGGAAGGCACATGCAGAAAAGTAGAAGTTCAAATTGTCATTTGATTTCATAGACAGTACCTCATCCTGGGAACGAGACCAGTGCATAACAAGGTTTTTCCAGTCAATGTCTTCTAAATTTAGCACAGGAGACTTCACCGGAAATTCGTTTATAGACTTGCCATCAAAGTGTGATTTCCTCAGGTAACACCGATACTGCTGCAATGCTTCCTTGAAAAGCACAAGCAAGCTTTGCTCGTCATGACTATCCAGATTGACCCTCGCCTAGTTACAACGATGTAATGTAAATCATTGATGTGTTCGATCAGCAGAAAACAGGAAAATAATAACCATGAATAATAGCACTTACACGTAAGTTGGACAGGAAGATGTGAAAATGGTGTTTGTCTTCACTATAATCTTCCCATGATGGGAATATATGCACGTAGTCCCTAACAACATTGAAAGCATTGTCTTTTAAACTGGGAATAAATGGAATGGGGTTCCAATCTGCAGGAATTGGCCGTCTCTGCAGTTGGGATAGGTCTTCGGCCGGTGGACTTGCTGTACTTTTTGCTGGAGTGGGATTTTTCTGTGGTACAGCTGGTGCTATGGCAAATGAAATCGGTATACCTTTTGCTGGAGTGAAGGTCCTGTGTGGTGGGGCTAGTGGTGTGGCCAGTGAAGTATGGGTACAGTCTGCTGGAGTCGGTCCTACGTTTAGTGTCACTGGTTGTACAGCCAATATAAGTGGGGCGCTGTCTGATTTCTCCGGCACCACCACGTTTTTCAAGGACTTTGCTGGTGCTCCTTCAGGTTCGGCAATCACCCTCTTCCTTTTTGATGTCTGATGCACAAGAACAGCGTTTGAGTGAAAAAACATGGTATGATGACAGATGGAATATGTATTGATAATGGATGGGCATGGCATCTCGAGTTATATGATAAGTAAACTAAGCAGATGGCGGTGCAACAAAGTAGAAGAAATGCAAGACAACATATGCAAGATACGTGCAATCAATAAAACCTTGCCAAATTAGAACAGGCACCATGATGGGTGAACAGGACAGGCCATCTGCCTTTGACTCCTCGAGGTTAGAATAGTCATTAGGATGATATTCTGAACAAGAATCAACAGGTGGGGAGCGTATGAGTTTCATTGCTTCCAGAATGGCACTCAATGCCTTGGCGCTAATTTTGTAAGTCATTGCAGTGTTCCACAATATTCTTCTGATGCACGGATTCTGATATTCACTGTAATTGCGTATAATATCTGAGAACCATGAAAACATAAATAGTTGTGAGATTATCTTTGTAATGCAGATGATATTCTAATATAGGGGCGCCCCTATAAACACTTGTGTGCTATCACTGGATTCTGATGAGAGAGCTCATGTGTGCTGTAATATGGTGCGTGCATTTATATAATCTGGCACAAGTACACAAAAAAATAGGCTCCAGAAGTAAGGATAGATGGCAGATGATAGGTTCATAATATACTATATAGAGAGTTTATTGCCAAACCATGATAACAAGAGCACACAACAACTAGGCAGATCATAGTGTACATAACACGGGTACACCATAACCACGATATATAAATCGGGAAAGTGGATCTGGCTTGAAAATACGGTGTTGTATTGCCGCTAGTAATTGAAAGCCTATCGATCACGTACAGGCCAGCTCTATCAGCTGTTGACCAGATGTCCCTGCGCCCCTTCCTGACAAGGAACATACTGTACGTACTAAATACAGAATAAACAAAGAGGAACATGTTAAAGAACAGAAGAGGAAGCATATTCTTGAGGTTCCGCTTCATTGCATATAATGTTGGTTGCCCACTCATGATGAATCACAGCGCCCAAAGAAATGCAATTCCATGCTGTCTCTCTATATGTGGCAATTTTGAACAAGAGTCATTAGGATCATATTCTGAACAAGAATCAACAGGTGGGGAGCGTATGAGTTTCATTGCATCCAGAATGGCACTCAATGCCTTGGTGCCAATTTTGTAAGTCATTGCAGTGTTTAGCTTCAAGAGTGGACTGCTGCTAGTGCGACACAAAGCAGCTACACAGATCATAGTGTAGATATAACGGGGGAAACCGTAAGCATCAGAGTAAAAACAACAAAGTGGAACTTGCTGGAATATATGTGCTAGTATTGCCGGTACGGCTAGAAAGGCTTCGGATACCAGCTCTCTTCAAGTGAAGGTGTGGTACTGTTAATATCAGTGTTACTCTCAAAGGCGACACAGCTCCCCGCATTTCCTTGCTATTCTTATAGGATTCAAGTGGGCAGGTGACTACAAATCCTATTCCTATGTTTACAAGATCCTACGAATCAAAGAGGCTCAAAGTGTCCATCACAACCGACCGTATAGACCTCTACACTGCAAAAGTTCCTGCTCATCTTCAGTACAAGGAACATACTGTACCACTATCATACTCCCTCCGTTCCAAAATATAAGTCTTGGTAGAGATTTCCACTATGGATCACATACAGATGTATCCAGATACATTTTAGAGTGTAGATTCACTCATTTTGCTCCATATGTAGTCCGTGGTGGAATCTATACAAAGACTTGTATTTAGGAACGGAGAGAGTACATATTAAAGAAGAACGGAAGAGGAACATGGTAAAAAAGAGCAAGCAGATTTTGGATAATAAAATGTTGGTTGTGCAGTGCCCACACATGATGAACCAGAGCGCATTAAGAATGCAACTCCCAGCTGTCTCTCGACCATTTCAGGCGGTTGGATGAAGATCCTACGTCTCCTAACCCATCTTCTTCCTTGTCTCTGATTCTTCCCATACAGAACACCGCATGGGCTGCCGGCCGGACCACCGGCCCCCGCCGCCTGTGTTCCTCCGCCACCCTCACCCCCACCCCGCCCCAACCCCCACCCGCGTCGAGTTTTCTTCGTTCGGCGAGGCCCCACAACCACCCGAGCCCCTTCGTTCGCACCGGCGAACTCCGGCGAGCTCTGAAAAATCGACTGACCCAATTTTGAAATTTAGTCTACTGTGATTTAACTAGTGTGGAATATAAAAGGGGAAAACCATAAGCATTGGGAGTATAGTGTTGAGCGTGCCATGGCGGATCTGAAGGTGCAAACCGGACAAAGGCAACTTCGCAACCAAGACAAGAAATCAGAGTAAAGCAGTGGCGATCTATTTTCTTGCTCTGATAAATAAGTTGAGCAGATACGAAAGAGTACCGCCTCTGGTGCGGCGCCGTGTACACATCTGCTGAGAATTTGACGGTGCTGCGGTAGCGATGGCTGTCGGCGGCGTGGAAGCAGATCTAGGAGGGTAGACGGTGGCGGCGGGGCGCAGTGGACGAGACGGTCGTAGGAGCGGCGCCGGCAAGGTGGACGACGGCGGGGATGAAGCGAGAGGATGGGATGCAAGGATCCCGGTCCGAAGCCATGGATGAGAGAGGTCGATCTCTTGTAATGGACAGCGGCGTCGGGGTATCAGCTCCGGCATGGTGGAGGAGGACGGCGGTGGATGGGGTGACGGACGGCGGCGGACGGAGGAGGGTGGGGTGGAGAGGGTGTTTTGGCGCCCACGGAGTACTAATGGGGAAAAGGGAGGTAGAGAGGAAGGGGGGAACCATGTATTCAGGGTGCGCTTGTCTCAAATGCGAGAAAATTTACAAACTTAGCCCCCGTTTCAAATTTCTACTACATCACAGCAACATTAGTCGGTTGGGGATAGGACGGTAATCTCGCATACACCGAATATTTGCCGACGAGAGTTTGTTTTTGGCGCCCATCGTGTATGAATATGAATCGGGGAGGGAGTCGATTTCGGCCGAGGACACACTGTGTTTTGGCGCCCATCGTGTATGAATCCGGGTGAGAGGCGGTTACGTCACGTTTGGGTGAAGTTACAAACCTACCCCTATCGAAACCTATAGAAATCCAGCAGATAGACTTTGCGTGGCAGGGATAGGCAGTAGTGATTTCCATCTCGCAGATTTTGGTTTCGGGCGGTTACTGCGACTTTCACCGCTTCGTTCAAATTTTGCAGAGTGCACGTTTACCGTGCCAACTCAATTCGAATCCCGTTTGTATTCTATTTTTTTCGGGCGGGATCCATTTTCAATTGGAATTACATTCTAGATACATCATTTTTTATATATACTTTCAAAAGCACAACACCATTTATACATAAATATGGTTTACAAATGGCATGATCTCAGATTCATAAGGTTGTATCCATCAATTTGGATTTTCAAATATTTGAAACCACTTTATGTTGAAATCCAATGTATGCATTCCTCGCTAACTGTCTCCAATTAATGTGTGTTTCACGCGGGTTTTTTTACTTCTCAAACATGTATAATGTGTTTCACACACGCAACATATAGTGTAATCCCGTTTAGACATTAATTGCATATAAACCATGCATTGTTTGTAATTGAAGAATCTATGGATCACCAATATTGATAAACTATATAACATTACACGTGTGCCCAAATTCAAATGAATATGCATGTTTGATACACCAATTTGCGTTATGATATTATCGATGTCGTGATCTCCAGTTTAAATATTTGAATCCCCTTTAATCCAGATATTCGTCTCATATAGCTATCACTCATGCTTATATAGGACTATCTCTCTGGACCTATACGCGTTCATCGTCTCTCAGGTATCTCTCGTGCTACCTGTATGTCGACAATGATCTTTTATCTTCGTAACACACTGACGGTACTCTCTCCCTCGACCTTCATCACTCTATCTCTCTCAAGTATATCTCGCTCCCTGCTATGTGTCTCTAACTATGATTCTCCATGTGGAATCTCTTTCTCTCACACAAACACAAAACTTTGTCTCCCGGGGTCTCATTTCTCTCTACTATTCCCATGTGTGCCACTCGCACACCCCTCATACAGAGATGTCTTTCGCTCCTTAGATATGAGAACCTACGACTCTTCCTCTTCAATGTCTCTTTCTCACACACAAACACAAACTCTGTCTCCCAGGGTCTCATATTTCTCCATTGTTCTCTTGTATGTCGCTCACACCCTCCCTCCCTCCCTAGAGATATCTTGCGTTCCCTCGTATGTCTCTCTAGCTATCACTCCCGTTGTGAATATATCTTTCTCTCTCGCAGACACAAAACTCCGTCTATCTGGATCTCATTTCTCTCTGATATCTGTTTGTATGTGACTCACATGCACCCTCTCTCTATCTCTCTCACACCCACACACATAACCCAGCCTTCTGATCCACTCGACTCCTATCTCTAATGCACACTAGCTAGCATCTTTATCTTTCTAGTTATCTGTTTCTCCATCAACCTTCTTTCTCGCCCTCACTCTTGATTCCTATCACGCACACTACATATGTTTCTCTCTACATGCAGTCAAGTGCCCTCTCACACACATATATAACTTCACCCTTTGAACCACCCGACGGTCATCTCCAACACCCAAACTAGCGGATGTCCCTCTAGCTAGCATCTCCATCTCTGTATCTATCTGTAGTTTCTCCGTCAACATTTCTTTCTCGCACGGAGTCTTGCTTCCTATCACCCACACTATATATGTCTCTCCATACATATGCATTTATAGGTTGGTCTCTTTTGCACAATCGTTGCGCCTCACTCCCTCTGCTCGCCATAGATGCATGCTCCAGCCCACGCCACTATCTCTTAAAGACAAAAACACATGCTCAATTGTCGGGCCTTCTTCGCTGCATTCTCACATGCATGCATATTGTCATACCGGTCCGTCTCTCCCATGTCGTTGATCTTATGACTTATGTCTTCTTTCTTTTATCTCGATCATGCGCACGCGCACACACACACACATCCCACGTATACATGTATACCTCTCACACATGCACGTTCAAGGTCTCTATGTCTCCATACGTAGTTAATTACCCTCAATCCTAACGCCACATCGAATCGTTCTCCTCTTTTGTGCACATAATTTCCGCCTGGATGGGTAAAACACACACTCACACTTAACAATCTCCTTCTAGCTACCCCCCCTCGCCTCTCACTCTTCCCCTATATCCCCGAAACCAATAATACCATCCCTTTGTTTAATTCCCGCCTACATGCACCATCGATATATAGTAGTCTTCCTCGGTGTCTCTCGAACAAACACGTTCTCTCGATGTCGACTCCTCTCACGCGCACACACCTTCTCTTCCCTCTGTACGGGCATTTTCTCTCTCGCACCCCATCGTTGGTGGCCTCTGCCATACACATCACCTCTCTATGATGAAGCCATGCACACTTAAATTACATCCGCCACAGAGGACCTCGCGACACACACACACACGCACACACACACACACGCACGCACGCACCCCCCCACACACACTAAGACTACATCTCTCTCTCTCTCACACACACACACAAAC
>NC_057808.1:65976044-66008999 GCF_018294505.1 Triticum aestivum | reverse complement strand
TCTCTCTCTCTCTCTCACACACACACACACAAACTAAGACTCCATCTCTCTCTCTCTCCCCTCTCTCTCACACACACACGCACACACCCCCCACACACACTAAGACTCCATCTCACACACACATGCTCTAGGCGGAGCATTTGTTCCTACCACCCTTCATCCAACCTTACCCGTATGATAAACAATCACCTTTATTTACTTGCATAACATGGAGAAATTCCACTTTACTTTAGTAGTCAGCAAACTTATCATCTGTACCCTTATAAAAAAACGAGTTGGCGGTGATGGTGTGCCTGCCATCTTGTAATACAGACCGTATGATCTATATCTGAGGATAGAAAGCAAACTATGATAATTTTACAAAAGATACCCACACCTCTCTCCACATCATTATCTCCCGCAACCTCATTGCTCAGCAATTAAAAAAGGAATAAGTCTCTGGAACAATCTAGCATGCATGGTGGCCGCTGCCGCCTGCCGGCGCCGTCCATCCCCATGCCTCCGCCCATTCCGACCACCAGTCACCACCACGCTCCACTCCTCCTCGCCTTATCTCTCATCTTTCATTTTTTCGATGACATTCTCGAGATACCAGTTTTCCGATAAAATTCTCGAGATATCATTAGTTTTTACACATGGGATTACTCCTGCATGGGTCAATCACAACAGGTGTTCTGTAAAAAAATGCATATTGATGTTCCGTGCAATGCACGAGAATCTTGCTTGTAATTATATAACGCAAATCACGAGCAGGAAGTGACATTTTTTTGACACAACCACATGAACATGGCCACGTAAATCACTAGCTAAAGTAAATACCATTATACTTATATCCCGATGCAAAAGGTTGAGTACATGTCCGAAGGGTAGAGTCGCACACACGCACTCTGTCTCTCAGAATCTCTCTCTCACACACCAGTTATGTGACGCCCACTTAAGCAGACACGTATGTTACAATTTGTGCACCCGCGGGTACACGTGATGCTGCGCATTTATTTAAGCCGGAAGGCGAACCCAAACAGTAGCTGCATTCATTCCCCTCCCGCCGCCTCTTCTCTGGTCGCCGTCGCCCGGTAGCCATGGGCCGGCTGAAGGTAACAACATACGCCATACTCCCGCCGGAGCGGCGCTTTAATATGGAAATTTTAGTGGTCATGCATGCATCTTTTTGTGCTAGCACTCCTATATAAGGGTTGACCGGTCGCTTCCCGCGGACGTGCGCGGGCGGTGGAAGAGGAAGGAGAAGGGAAGCGGGCTGTGGAGTAACGTTTTTTACCACAATTTCTTAGGAAACTGAGTGCAATAATTGAGTAGTTTTGCAAACTACCAGTACTACACCTGAAACGGTTCAAAACCTGTACTCCCTTGCCAGCGCGCGCTTCCCGCGTGAAACGGTCAGCGTCGCCCTGGAGCGTCAGTGCCGCATTAATGCCCGGCCAGAGCGGAGGCGACCTCTCACTGGCGCCGGCTTTGAAGTGGCGCGACGGCCGAGAGAGCGCCGCTTCCCGGTGCACGCGACTGCTCCGCGTCGAGACTGGCCATAGGCCCTATTTGGATCCATGGGTTAGAGTTAGTTTGAGCTAGTTGGGGCTCAAATAGCCCTAAAGTATCCAAGCATGAGGGTTTAAATTGGAGCAAGTTGCACCGAACCCACCAAAAAAAACTATCCCACCCAAGAGGTGCTAACTGGAGATAGTTCTCATTGGGACCACTGAAAAATCACTTTTCTCTCTCCATGAAGTGCATTTATTGTCAATCTAACCCTGTCACCCAAACACCTCTTTGGCTACAGTTAGTTCAGGGTTAGTCATGAGTTAGTCTAACCTCTAGCTAACTTAGAGTATCAAACAGGAGCAGTATAGGACATGCAAGTTGCTCAAAGCATACAGGAAAATTCGTACGTGAAAGGATTTTTTTCTTTTTGAAAACGGAACATGAAAGGAAGTTTTTTAGAATGCTCTTGGCATGTCGCTAACATGTGATAGTTAACCGACCTCAATAGACGGCAGAAACGCCAGCCCGCCGCACTTTGATAGAGACGAGGAGGGAGAAGCGATACAGGCTGCTGGATTACTAGAGATAGGTGTCGCACGGAAGCCAAGAAATATGGTGATAGCGTGGGTTAACCATGTACTAGTATGATGTAACTACACTGGGCTACCGTGTTTTGTACTCTTCTAGTCCACTATGGAGATGATTGGTTAATTTTATATCGCTGAATAATATTAAATATTATGAGTGCAGACGCTCCACCACGAGGTTCATTGCTCCTTCTCGGTCGTCCGGAATCTATGTTCTTCCACTCTATTTTTTTACGTGAGCTTTGTTCATCCTTTTGCCAACACGTGAGACATCTAGCATCAAGGTGCACGTGTTATGCAAGGATCGTTCCATCTATATGAAGAACACGTGGGACTGGAACTACGAGACGGACATGTACCCAGGAGTGGACGTACGAACCCGAGTAATGTAGCGCAGTAAGTGAAGTAGAAAGGCACAAATGGTATGAACATGCGTGGCATATAGGGTGTGTTTGGTTGCGTTCTCGTCTCAGCATAGTTGTTCCCTCTTCATGCATGCTCAACTCAACACCCCTCTTCATGCATGCTCTCTTCATGCATGCCTCTAGTGTATTTGTGCTAAACTAGTGTGGACTCATGCACCCTCCATACACTCTACCAAACACCCAAAAGTAGGTCGAGAAGGGAACTCTTGGGCGGCATTTGTCTCTTACTACGTACTACCACTAAATGTTATACGTGCAATGCACGGTGATGTTATGGAGTACGTGCCTAAGTACTCTACTACTACTATATTAGTTGGAGGCACATATTAACTTTTATATTTGTTTACGTGTATGCCCCGAGACCTTCCAACTAGACGTGTCTTTCTCTCCAGGTCGCACTTTGTATCGTTTATACCACTAAGTACTACTACGTGTGGTCTCCGACCCAGAAGTGGAAGAAGTGGAGACGCTCTACCACGCTGTTTTTTTACGATGGGCTCTACCACGTTGTTCATGTCCCACTCCTTTCGCTGACGTGTGGGACATCCAGCACGTGCCGTGTTTGGCACCCTTCGTCGTAAGAGTTGAAACGCTAGCATTCATCAGAAATAAAAAATAATTATAAATCGGCAGTGATACTATTTTTTTGCGAACCAATCAGCAGTGATACTATACCACGCGGTTTCCTTGCTCCTCGATATCGGAAAGAATACTTCCGTTCGCCAACATGTGGGACGTCGACCATCCTGGTCCACTTGCCATGCACGCAGAACTCCAAGGGAGAGTCACCCAGGTCGTCGCGCCGTAGTAACAATGACTAATGAGCCGTCAAATCACAGGCCCATTTCCCACTTTGAAGTTGCTCAGACGAAGGAACCATCATGACTTCGTTGAATTCCGCTTCTTGAAGAAAACTACTGTACCAGCAGTACTGCTAGCTACAGTAGTTACTCCAACAGAGGCCTCCTTTCGTTCATAGGATAGGAATATGAAAATCATAGGAAGTGAGATGACATGCATCTCAATTCCTATAGAGAAAGAGATGCCATTTGATGCTTAGGATAGGATTTTTTCCATTTAGTCTAGGCTAATGTACTGGTAATTTGCTCTAAAAACTACAGTAGTAACTAGTAGTATTGGTACATGCTCGTACTCAGACATAGACACCCACACTAACTACTAGTACTAGTACTTCTCACATGCTGGCCAATCGCCGTCGTTCTCCTTCCCGGCTTTGTTGGCGACACCCCACCGTGCTTGGATCTCCGCCGACCTCTCCGCAGCAGCGCGTGCGTCCTTTTCTTTCTTGCGGCGGCGGGCCTCTCTTTTCTTGAGTGCTTTCTGACTTTTCCGCTCCCTCTGTGCGGCTTTCGCCGCCTCTTGCTCTACCGCCCATTCGGCCTTGGCATCTTCAAATTCCTCCCACATAGTTGTGAGGTCACGAGCGGCGATGAACTCGGCACGGCGGGATGCCATCGCTTCCCTACCATTTTGTGTGCGGTCGTGGGCGGCAAGGAACTTGGCGCGGCGGGATGCCATCGCTGCCTTACCGGTTAGTGTGCGGCGCGGTGGCATGAACGACGCTTGGTGAGAGCTCTGGGGTGGAGTGGCCGGACAACCGTATAGTGCATTGGTTTGTCAAGAGCTCAAGGACAGAAGACGAAGAAAATTTGGATTCCCCTTCAATCCTGGTCATTTATTACGGAGTAAAATGCATTGGCGGTCATCGAACTTGTCTTGATAGCTCACTTTGATCATTGTATACGAGATATCGTGATTATACGGTCACTGGCTCAGCGTATAGCTCCGTATTTGTCTGGTTGACCAGTCAAACAGTCCGCATGCGCCTCATCAGCTCGTGTTATTTATCTATCTACGCGGGCCTACCTGTCAATGGAGAAAGAAATACTGTAAAAACCAAAATTATGCGTATGTGGGGAATCAAACCACGGACTCGTCGCTGCAACACACCCTCGTCAGCCAAATGAAAATGAAATACTTCGCGTCAGACACTCAGACTCACACTGTCAAAGCATGCTAATGCATGCACGTCGCCCTCTAAATCAATGTCCTGCTCATGGCGCAACGCAAACGGCGAGCCCATCACCTGCGCGCCCCGGCGGTGCCTGACATTACTGTTTAGACGTTTGATGGAGGCCTACGCGAACGCCGAGCATGTATTCACCTGGCTCAACACCAACGGTCATACTCGGACCGCCTTGCTCATGTATATCGTCCATCACAACGACAATCTATAAAACAACCTAAGCTAGAGAGGGTACTATGGTAGTATGGTATGGAGTATGTACTATCGTGAGCGACCGATCTTAGTGCCACTGCACACCGAAACCCCTTCCATCGCTAGCGCGCGCTTCCCGCCTGAAACGGTCACCGTCTCTCCAGAATGTCAATGCCGCATTCACCGGACTTAACTGCAGGTGCAATTGGTGTGTCACTGACATGCGGGCCAGATGCCCGTTGGGCCCACATGTCAGTAACCCAAACGCATCTGCAGTTAAGTCACTGAAGCAGCGTTCGCATTCACGCCCGACGAACCTCCTCCGGCGCCAGTTGTCCATCCGCCTGCCGCGGCTCATTGCCATTCGCCCGCTATATTAACTTGAGCCCCAGCTCCCAGCCATAGCCAAAGACACACACTTATTCTCCTTCGGTCCCTTCCTTCTGCCGACACCACTTCAACCATGGCCTCCTGGCGCTCCGAAGCTCTCTTGGACGTACTGTCGCAGGAGAAGACGAGGGACATCGGCGGCTCCGCTCCGGGCGCGCTCCAAAGCTCTCTTCGACGTACTGTCGCAGGAGCAAACGAAGGAGATCGCCGGCACCCCCCTGGCCGCCCTCCGCCGCCACGACCACGAAGCCGGCGCGCGTGCGCGGGCGCAGCCGGCAGCGAGGAAGAGTAGTACACGGTAGGTCGCCGCCGCTCTAGAGGAGGAGGTTATCGAGGCGGATCAGGAGGAGGCAAAGGCAATGGCCGGCTTTCTCGGGTTCATGGCCGGACATGGTGGTCGGGCGCCGGCGATTGTTTAGATTAGGTTTACAGTAGGTTTTAGTACGGTTTGTGCGAAATATGTAATGAATTTCGTCCAGTTTGTAGGAAAAGTTTTCGAAATGTAATGAATTTCATCCGGTTAATTTGAAATTTCCTTTGTTTGCACGAATTTCGTCCGGTTAGTTCATATAGTTGTCGAAAGGTATGCGGGCAGCATCGGATGGTATCCATCAGTGTCCTCGGATAGATGCCGGTGTAAATTTGTGGGCCAGTGCTGGAGATGCCCTAACTATCATGCTATACTCGCTAACAATCCTCCATTATTTGGCAGGGAACAGTTATCCCTCGATCAAAATCAGATCCGCGGTGTTTCGCACTCCTCCCGCGTATGAGTGTAAACTCTTGCTTACATAAAAATGGAGCAAGTGGACGACACTGTAGCACGTCATATCACTCGAACTAGCCCGCCTAACGAGCGGGAAAGCACCGCCCTCGTCATTTTGTTCTGGATTTCTATTGATCGATCGCGCGAAAATGTTACGCTTCACAAGTTCTAAAGGAAAAGGCGGCACACTTACGACTCGTACGCGTCGCAACCCTGATAGTCCATCTCGCACGCCGCTCACCAGAGGGGACACGCGTTGTCTTGCAACTTCACTGACATGTGGGACCGTAATTGAATAAACCATCGATAGCTGAAATCTAATCGCTCGGCGGGCGTCGGCTGAGAAGAGAGAAACGGGGGAGGGAGAAGAGATCGCCCGCCCGCCGCGCACGGACTCCAAGAAATATATGGTGATAATGTGAGGTGGGCCATGCTGGAGTCCGGACCGCTTCCGGAGCCCGCTCTCACCGCCCTGGCCCCTCAAGACGCCAGCTGCCTGCCGCATGCATGCATAGCAAGTAGTACTCCTTATGTGGAGGAGAGAGAGGCATTGACAAAGTCAAGGAGTGGGCTCTGCAAGAGCCCATCTCTACACGTGCTCCTACGTATTAAAAATAATTCTAAAAAAAGGCATAAAAAACAATTGTGTCTTAAAAAAGAAAGGTAAAAAACATTTGAGAGGAAATAGATAGAGAGAAAGTGAGAAAAAGCTGTAACCTGGGCATTACATGAGGAAGGAGGGAGTGGTGCACATGCCAAGTTCACTGGGCTGCCGTGTTTCACACTCCTCCGTCGTAATAGTGGAGACAATAGCTTTCATCAAAATAAACAATGAATACTCGTTGCTCGTCCTCTATATCAGAAAGAATACTTTCATTCGCCGACATGTGGGACGTCGACCATCCTGGTCCACCTGCCATGCACAAAATTATCCTGGTCTACCCCGGTCGTATCGCAGGCCCAACCTTTCCCACTGTAAGTTGTTCGGACGAAGGAACCATCATGACTTTGTTGAATTCCGCTTCTTCAAGAAAACTCACTGTACCCGCAATACTGCTACCACACGCGAAGACTGGACGACACTGTACCACGTCATATCACTGAAACCCAGTAGGCCAAACTAGCCCGCCTAGGTCATCTATTTTGGAACGGAGGGAGTACGTCTCTGCACTGCTATGATTTTGTGTTGCACGTTCTCTGTACTTTTGCTACGATTTTCCTACCCTATGAACCAAATGAGGCCTGAATGCATGTCGACTATTGTCTGATCGATCGCTAAGCCTACAATTTTAGGAGCTAGGGCTATTGGTCGATCGACGAGGGGTAAGTATAAGCGTACCACGAGCTCATCAGCCCCAACGTTTCTCTTCGGTGAGTGTTTTGCAAGTACTATAGCTTGCACAGTAGCTAGCCTACTAACACCAAGAATCATCAAACAAGCCCTACTGATATGATAAACAGTTCAAACTTACATCTAAGCATGCCATATATTACATCAAAAGCTGGTGAGGATACATCTGTTTCCATAACTTGGAGAGGGTTCGCATGATTCACTATCAAACAAAAGTAGCAAGATTCGCCCACACAAGACAGTGCACTAGCCCTAAGATGGTTTGATAACATGCATCGTTCTAGTAATTAAACACAGGGCAATGCAAACTACCCTGAAGGATTAGCGCGACCAACTATTTCTTGTCATCGATCTCTCGGGCAATGACCACAGCACGGACAACGGCATGGGAATCGATTTCTGGGGCGATGTCCACAGGACTGACCGCGACATCAGAATCAATCTCTGGGGCGATGTCCACAGGATGGACAGCGGCATCGGAATCGATCTCCGGGGCGATGCCAACAGGACGGGCCATGACATCGGAATCATCAAGGACGTCCACCGGCACCTGCACAACCCTAACATATTAGCAAGCACATTGCAAATAATCAAAAACCACAACTATGGTAATAAGCCATTATTTTTTACCTTGTGCAGCTCACCGGGGGATCTCATCCCTCCGGGGGCCATCTCCTCTTCCTCGATGGGGGCCATCACCTTGCTAGGGGAATACTGCTTCTCAACGGCAACTATCTCCTCAAACTCGGTCTTGAGCCTCACATAGGTGGCAATCAGAGTTCCTGGGGTAGGCACGGTGGGGCCCTTGCTGTTCTTCCAACTTTCTTTGAGGAGTTCGTCCGCCAACGTCCTCAACTCTTTGGCCAGTGCTTGTTTCTTGAAGTTCTTCGTCTCCATGGGTTGGCCCGCCAACATGGTCAACTCGTTGGTCGGTGCTCGCTTCCTGGAGATCGCTGTCTCCAGTGGGTTGTCCGCCGGCAACTCTTTTGCCTAGCGCTCCAAGATCCATCAATGAACTAACAAACAAAAAGTAATCGAAAGGAAACCACAATCGCAATGAAAACGGGAAAAGAATAGGATGTGAGAATCGGTCGGTGCTTCGCAAAAAGAAGATTCTTGGAATGAAAATATAGCAGCATAACTGATTCGCCCACCTTTCCTTCGTCGGTACAGAAGAAAAATGGCAGAAGTGAGTAGCCTGGAGTGAGGTTTTCTTCAAGAAAAGGAAGAAAGGGCTTGAACGAGCATTCCAGTGAAATGATGGTTGCTTCGTCCAGTCCAACTTGGAGGCCACCTTACCACTGCTGGTAAAGGTGTGGGTTTTGTGATATGACGGGTCATGACGGCCACACCAGGGTAACAGGTGAGTCTCGACTGTAGCACCTCGCTGTGATTTGGTGGATGGCACGCGGGCCCGGATGCTTTGAAATGTCCCGCATGTAGATAGAGCGGCTAGTCATATAGGAGTGCTCAATATTGTGCACCGCGACCAAGGCGGAGAGGAAAACGAGAGAACTACGTAATTAATGCATGAGTTTAATTAGGGTAGTTTTGTAAAGTACGAGATACATTCCTCCAATCGCAAAATGCCTTGGTTCATGAGATTTGAGCCCTATAAACCGGAAGGGAGGGAGTACTGCACACGGTGTAGTCTAGTCACTTGTTGAAATCTCTAGAAAGGCAAACACTCCTTTCCGGTTTACAGGGCTATACTACTCCCTCCGTCTAGGTGTGTAAGTCATCTTACGAAAACCAAATAGTCCCAAAACACTTAGGTGCGGTGCATTAACTTCTACCTTGTTTCTTGTTTCTTGACATATCAACCAATAAGAGATGAGAGGTGTGCATGCTTTTAATGACTTGCAATGGCTAGTTCATTGCATGCAATGCTATTAATTAGCAAATAAACATTGGTGACCCCAGGAGGAAACGGTGCTAAGCGCGTGGACCTATGCAGAATGAGTATCAACCAATGGATAATGGAGTTTAATTGTTAAACAATAGCAATTTTGTCTCATGCAAGATCCTGGCTAGTACTCCAAGGAACCACACCACGCGAGCGTTCGCAACTGCCACGTTCGGGTTGCGCTTGGCTCTTCGCCTCTTCGAGAAGACGAACAATGATGTTACTCCTACTTCTACAGTATCGAATCCACTGCTGCATGTCCGTCCACCTAGTGCGGGAGGGATAGCGTGTAGCGAAAGCTTCTACTTACTGCTCCTGGCTTTGCGTCTATGACAGGAGGGGTGGGCCCAACAGGTGGTTGGCCCTCCTGTCATGCAGCCAAAGGCAGGTGCAGTTAAGGCACCGGAGCTCAGTCCGCGAGGGAGAGGGCGTTGTAGTAATTAAATTTCTCGGTCTTGTACGAGTTGACGCGACACATCAAAGCACTGCACTCGATATAAGTCTTTTTACACATTTAAAATGGGCTACTTCGTATGTAGGAGTAGACATATTCTGCTTCGTATGTAGTCACTTGTTGCAATCTCTAAAAAGACTTATATTTGGAAACAGAGGGAGTACAACGCATGCATGCATGCCTTGACTTTCCTTTTGATACTTGCATGTGTTGATTTGATGCACCTTGCCAACTTTTGACTATAAATTTAACTAACCAAATTTTCATGCATGTCACAAAAAATTACGGGGCTGTTTGGATTCTGACTATGTTTGTCTTATGTTGCCACATTATTTTTCCCACACTTGCCACACTTGCCTAACCTGAGTTGCTCAAATTGTTAGACACACTTTGGCTTGCCTAAGGGAATCTTGCCACAATTTTTGTGTCTATGACATGTGGGGTTCACTGCTAATAAAAAAATTCTTGTCTTAGGTGTGGCTTATAAAAAAGACTTATATTTAGGAACGGAGGGGGTAGAAAATATAAATAATAATGCATGTTGGCGCAACCCACGTTTCCGCTAATTTTAGCCATGGGCTTGTTCACAATTTTTACGAGGGGTTGGTTGTTCATTTAATGGAGGGACTTGTAGCACCAGACTTGAACGATACAAAGTGCGACCTGACACACCGTAACACCACTTGGAACAAGCGGGTAGCTATCTCAAAAAACAATCAACAACTAAAAAAACCGCGACCTGGCATGTAGTAGTACACAATTTTAAACGATTGTTTTGATGGAGTGAAAAAGGAAAACTACCCCACTACGTATATATAGGCCGGAGCCTCCGCGCTTGCTCGCTAGGATTGCTCTATTCACACACTCTCATCCTCTCCAGATCTAAACAAGATAGGGGTAGTAACACTGTCTTTCTCCCTTCAAAAAACACTGGCTTTCTATCCTCACCGCTGGTTACAGATCCGGACGTATCCCCCTTCGCCGGTGAAGGGGAGTAGGGGCAGCGTTTAGGCCGTCGTCGACATCGAGGGAGGAGACCCACTGCCGGCCGCACCGTTATCTCTGGCCGAGCGCCAGCGCGGGAGGTCCTCCGATCCCTTCGTCGTTGCCTGTGGGCGGATCCGGCCTCCCGCCGCCCACCTATCCACATCCTGACGACCTTCAGGTATATCTTCGTTCGAAACCGCCTTAGCTCTACTTCCCCAGCTCACTACATCGCTGCATGTGCATCATTTTCTACCTCTCAGCCCCTCTCGATCGGATGGTCCAACGTCACATATTTTTTTCTATTGTTAGAGGTAAAGCTACTTCATGGAGTCGAATCTTGTACTCCCTCCGTCTGAAAATACTTGTCATTGAAATGGATGTATCTAGATGTATTTTAGTTCTAGACACATCCATTTTGATGACAAGTAATTCCGGACGGAGGGAGTACTTGGTTCAAACAAGAAATAAAGTGGGGGTGGGGGAATTTAGTATGTACTCCCTCCGTTCAGAATTACTTGTCTCGGAAATGGATGTATCTAGAACTAAAATACATCTAGATACATCCATTTCTGCGACAAGTAATTCCGAATGGAGGGAGTACATCGGACTTGGTACAAACAGGAAGGAAAGGGGGTGAAAGTAGTACAACCTGGTCATCCAACCGGTCTCTTGGTCGAAAAGGGAAATATAGGGGCAACGCTGTACACAGTGGTATGACCAGGACTAGATTTGCTATCCACACATAGGAGTAGGTGGCTAGAGTGAACAAAAATGGGACCAACCCAGATATGTTTCTTGGATGTTTGTTTCTTGGGGCAACAAACTATGAATCACCACTTTATGCCCCTGTTTACGTACATGGTGCTGGACTGCTGGTGCACCCACTGTCCCATGCCCTTATACCAAATATTTAGGCTCCGTTCGGAATAAAGGGGCAGAAAACATAGGTCTTGATGAAAATAGAGGAATAGGAAAGGAATGTAGGTATAAAACTATGGAACAGCGAACCGGAGGAAACTCTCAAGAGAATGTGTTCGGATGGACTACGAAATGTACAGATTTGTTTTTTTAGAGTAGCATGCTTGGCAGTATGAGATGCTATTTGTTTATTCAGCTGCACAGTGACTACTCTTGTCCTCACCTCACGTACCACACATAGGTTGATTTTTTTATTCCGGCAACACAGCACAACAACCTGTCTAACGCATGGCAGCGAGCGCCTACCTCGGGCTTCCGCCCAAAAAATGAGCAGCGCGTGGATGTTTCTAATCCTATGGAATCAGTACTACCAGACCAGCTTTCCTATGAAACACTATTCACCTTTCCCGTGTTCCGAACGGTTGGAAGGGAAAGAATACCGTAGGAATTGTGTTCCTACGAAAATCCTGCACCAAACCTGTGAACCGAACGCAGCCTTAGCTGTTCTTAATCTAATGTCCCTGGTAAAAATGAAGCCATGCCACTGTTATAAGCCATGACAAGTTTAGCCAAATGTTTTTGCCTGTAATTGTTTGAGACTCTGACTGTTTCCTCTGTGCCTTTTTGTGCAAACAGGGATATCCAATTCACCTGGTTGCTGTTGTGACCTTTTGGTGCACTGCACAAAACTCTTCTTCAAAAAAGTGACTTTTGTGCTGTTTAACTGGAATGTCAGAATGGAACAGTTGGTTCATTTTGGTGGAACTGCACAAAGGGAGATCTGTGTTCCAATCCTCATCATCCATATTGGCGCCATAACCTTCCTTTAGGTAAGAATGATATTTAATGCATGTGTTCATCTCTATTTTCCGACTGCCATGAGAAAATAATGCTGTTTTTTACTAGTACACTTGTACTCCCTCACTGACAAAACCAATTCTGAATTAGAAGGCCAATCATGTACTTGGTTTCACCAACTGGTGAGGAGAAAGAGAAACAGAGCATGAAGAGGAAGAAGAAGAAGAATAAACAGTGCCAAGGCGATCTTGCTGAAGCCAGAGGCCTCAGTCGAGGCCATTCAAGGGCTCCGGCAACGACTACCTTACATGTGAGACGATCCTCCAGGGAGCCCTTCCACTTCTGCTGTCTCACTTAATTAATTAGGAGTACTTAAGTACCACTAATTTATTACTGCCTAATTTTCCTGTTGGAGTTAAACAAATCTTTAGTAGGACCCTATGCTGAATCATGTACGTTTGTATGTTTGTCTATGGAGGTGAATCATGTGGTGGAGCAGGGAGGGAATATTATTAGTGTCACATAATAGTGCTCTTGTTTTGCATGTCAATTTATTGCCATTGGTTCAATGAGGCAATGTTTTGCGTATTGTCCATCATGAATTTGATGCTACTGTTTGAGTAATATGCTAATGTCTTCCTATCCTTTCTCACTAAGCTAATGAAGGTTTCACCTTGTTCCTACTTGTGCAAACAGGGATCATGTTGTGCTAATCATACATTTTAGTGGAACTACACAAGAAAATACAATGAACTGTATCCCAGCCAGTGCTTTAACTTTGCTGGAAGTTCTTGATAATCTTTCGATATAATCTCAGCACTGGTAAACAAGAGTGATTTCAACCATACATTTGAAGTGCACAAAAATATATACTATTGTGTGATTCCAGTGAGTGCTTTATCATCTCTTATGGGACTACATGAATAAGCTTTTTTTCTCAGGTTGGTACGGGCCTAAGGCCTTCATCCATATTAGTTTGTTGTCATCTCTATTTGTATCGTGCTACTGTCATGAGAAACTCCTTTATCTTTGCACGTTAAAGTTTTGCAACCTATGATAAATGGCAATGCTTTGAGTGTTGAGTTGAGCTAATTGGCACTGATTAAATAAACTAATACCTCTCTTTAAGCAAGACTACTATGTTGCTAACTTTACCCATTAAGATAATGAGGGTGCTTCTATTTGTTAGTGTATGTTTCATCAACTAGTCCCACTATTACAGTAATCTCACTCTCTCAATATATGTGCCAACAGGGATGCTCGATTTTGGTGGAACTGCACAAAAACTTTGAGTTCTTCATTGCCTCGACAGCTTCCATCCTTTCCTGTCAGTCGCTAATCTCCGCTTGCTTTCTTCCTTTGCTGTCAGTCGCTTGGCTTATCTCAGCTTCCAGTCAAAGGAAATAGTAATTGATATGCTACCTCACACAGGTTGGTACTGGTCTTTATCCTGATTATTGTGCCTGTCATATGTATTGGTAATTTGGTATTGTGCTACTATTTGCCGATTTCATAAAGGAGTAATTTGGAGCCTGAACTCGCAGGCAAATCATTACATCGGGTGATTTCAGTAGAACTGCACAAAATGATCAGATGGACAGATACTTATGCTGCTGCTATGTACTCCAAATTTCACTCAGACAAGCATCGATGTTGACAAGAAGTGCCTATATTCATTCGAGTATCAACCGGCGTCAACCAATTGTCAAACTCCAAGTATTAGGAGAGTGAACACCAAAAATATTGCTTGGTGCATACCCAGAAAAACGCAGTCTAGTCTTTGGTCCCAACTTGTGCCTTTTGGTTATCGGCACATATGGTAGCGAACTATATGGCATGGAGTCTAAAGATTCCAGACATGTTGGTTGACGCGTATATTCATCTGGCACTTAATCAGTCTGCACGCCAAGGATGCTCCATTTCAGTTGAACTGCACAAAAAATTTGGGTGGTTCATTTTCTCAACCGCCTCCTTTCTCGTCTGCAATGTAGAATTTTGGCGAGATACAGGACCAAAATGAGCCAGTAAACTAGTTGGATGAAAGTAGTGACCAAGTTGCTCAAACCTCCCTCGGCACGAGGCCACTATTTGAGGATAAACCTACAAGCAAAGTTCAGTTTGTCTGTGCTGCCTCTTATGTACTCGAAAGTTTACTCGTACAAGAACTAATTTTAGCCAGAAGTACCTCCGATTGAACACCATTTACCATCTGTACCCTAGGTAATTAAAGTTCGTCCATGGATCATATTGGCTGTGATCTCAATCATTTGGATGCATAAACATACTGAACATGTGTATATCTGAATCTTTTTGTGAATTATGTATGAATATTGTCGTGTGATTTATCAATCATTTGGATGCATAGATATGATGAGCTTGTGTATATATGAATCTTTTGAGTTGTTGATAGTGAATGTTGGCTATGAATATGAACATGTCCTGTGAACCTGGGTTTGATATGAATGTTTACCTTTTCTGTTGTATTTGTGTGTGAACTTGTTAGTATGCCTACTGTGGGGTATAAAACGCAGGTCTCTTATAAAAGTAATGTTGTGTCCAATTTATGTTTTCCCTTCTAACCACATTATATATATTTATATTATTACTATTATCGTATATTTTATAGAGACTTATATACATTATAAAAACATCCCACGTGTTATTAACTTATAAAAGTAAATGTTTAACGGAAGTTGGCAAGGAAAATCCTGGTTGTTTTTGACTCACAGGCAAGGAAAATCCTGGTGATTGCGTACAAAAGCTTGCGAAGATTTTAAGGACCAATTTAATAATAACGCGCTCATTTTTATTTTGAGCAATAACTCGCTAATTTCTTAATTATATATATAAAAAATGTGCCTCTCCGGTTTATTCTTTGATATTAATTGCTCCTTCTAACATAACATTATATATATAACGAGCCCACCTAATACGTGTATTTCAAGGAAGTGCAAATGGGCTGGGTTTTCTTAGAAAATATAAATGGGCCTGATTGACGCGAAATTATTTGTTCACCCAGCCCAGCAAATGGACTATACATTCTAGAAAACATGGGTTAAATATATGCCACATTTTTGCAGGCTGACATGTGGGCCAATAGGTCGAAGCCTACGCAGGGCGTTGTCAACTTGGTCAACAAATGATTGTGTCATCCACAGCCATTGGATTTATATCCAACGGCCGGTATGCACCTTCAATCTCTCGTCTTCTTCCTCCAGCGTCGCCGGGACCGCCTGGTCTAGCCTCCGGCGGCTAGCGGCTCTGCTTAGCACGCATCGCTGCGAAGCGCTACCCCACCGCCGGCCAGGCTATCCCTCCACCCCTCGACACCTCCTGTTATTCTCCACAGACTACAGCCCCACGCCGCAACAGAACTAGTTATAACCCTTTTGCTCCTCTCAATCTGTGACTCCACTGCCACGTTTTCCCATCTCCGAGTCGTTCCCGTCCGGGGCCTCGCCGTCGTCCACCGCCTCGCTGCGTTCGGTGCGGCATGGTCAACAAACGAGAGTCATCGGAATAGGACTGTACGTGGAGAGCCTGATGGCTGGGACCCACGAGGTCCATGGTTGCACGCAAGGAAAGTTCCTCCTTATTAAGCTGAAAAAAATGTTTCCTCCACCTGACAGCTGGGACCCACCGGCTGTATCTTTGCACGGAAGGAAGTGCCTCCTTGTTTTGCGAAAAAAATTATTCATCCCGTTGACAGCTGGGACCCGTCAGATTTGGTGACTGACTTGTGGGCCTACTAAGCGGACGTGTACGCACGGCTTTGTCAACTTAATCAACAAATGATTCTAGTAGCTGGACCGTTGGATGTTAATCCAACAGCCGTGCTCCTTCTTCAACCTCTGTTGTTGCTCCTGTCTCCCGTGGGCGGCACCGCGGCTGTGCTGCCGCGCACCCGAACCAGTGAAGTTTCCCACTCCTCTCCATCTGTGACTCCACTGCCCCGTCTTCCCCATCTCCGGGTCGTTCCAGTCTGGGTGCGCTCGGCACGGTGTGGTCAACGTGGTCAACAACCGAGAGTCATCGGAAGATGACTGTACGTGAGAGGCTGACAGTGGGGACGCACCACGCCCATTGACGCATGCATGCAACGGAACGCGGCGAGGTCAACGTGGTCAAGGGACGACTTCCATCGGACGTATACTGTACGTGGAGAGTCTCAGCTGGGTCCACGGCCGCAGCAAGTAAGTGCCTCCTTATTACGCGGAAAATAATGATTCCTCCAACTGACCGTAGGGACCCACTGGACGGGCCACCATATTTTGCGAAAAAAACGTTTGCCCCCTGACTACTAGGACCCACCTGACGGGCCACCGTATTTCGCGAAAAAAATGTTCCCCCCGCTGTCAGCTCGGACCCACCGGTGTGCCTCCTTATTACGCACAAAAAAATGAATACTCCCTCGGCTAGCTGGGACCCACCTTGGTGGGAGGCTGACTTGTGGGCCTACTAAGTTGACGGGGATGAAGGGCTTTGTCAACTTAGTCAATATGAACGATTCTAGCTCCAGTGACCGTACGATGTCCATCCAACGGTCGTAGTGCTTCTTCAACCTCTGGTCTTCTTGCTCCAGCCGCCCAAAGCAGCACCGGTCGTGCCGCATGCTCCTGCCTCCCGTGGCTGGCTGTGCTGCCGCGGAGGCCTCACCGCCCCCTACTATTCCCACCGCTGGCCAGGCCCTGCGGCGACGGCAGCCTCACATCGCAGCCAAACCAGTGAACCCTCGTACTCCTCTTCGCGCGGGCTTCCACTGCCGCATCTTCCCTGGCTCCGCGTTGTCCCCTTCCTAGGCCTCGCCGTCGTCCACCGCCGTGGTGCTCTCTACGCGGCGTGGTCAACGTGGTAAAGGAATGACTTCCATCAGAAGAGTACTGTACGTGGAGAGGCTGACAGCTGGGTGCACGGCCACAGCCCAGTTTTTTTTTGTGATTTGCCAAGTAAGTCGCTTTGTCAGGCCTGTTGGGCTGCAAATCTTTCAAGACGAGGAGAGCTTTCATTTGGCTGGCCGAGAAAATGGCCCATCAGTAATGAGAAATGGGCTGTACATTTTTAAAACACATCAAACCGGCAATTAGTTTCAAATACCTTTTTTTCATTTCGAGATTTTAAATTACATTAATTTTTATGCATGGAGAATTTTTTGGATTTTATATTGATATACATTTATTTCTAAAATCAGTTTGAATGTGAGTCGAAATTTCGGGATTAAAAACAGTTCGGACCGCACCGAAATATGCAAAATTTCGTATAATTTTTTAACCGTGGCCACAATATGTGCTGTAATGCTAACAAAAAGAATATGGGGTCCAAAAAAAACCTTAATAATTAGCAAATGGGTTCTAAATTATTAGAAATAATGGCAGATGGGCTGTATGCTGTTTTCCACAGATTTGAGGCTTTCCTAAAAAAAGGTTGACGCACAAGCAGTGACTGTTGGATGGCCATCCAACGGCCGTCGTGCTTCTTCAATCTCTACTCTTCCTGCTCCAGCCGCTCAAACAAGCGCCGGCGGGACTGCCTGCTCCCTCCTCCCCGCGGCCGGCTCTGCTGCCGCGCAGGCCTCACCGCCCCACCGTACTCCCATCGCTGGCCTAGCCATCCCTCTACTCACCCACACCTGTTGTTATTCTCCGGCGACGGCTGACGAACCAGTAAACCCTCGTATAGTCGTACTCCCCTCCGTGTGGGAAATAACTGCCGAGTCTTCCCTGCCTCCGTGTCGTTCCCTTCCTAGGCCTCGCCGTCGTCCACCGCCCTGGTGCTCTCGGCGCGGCCTGGTCAACGTGGTCAACGACCGACATGCATCTGAAGTGGACTGTACGTGGAGAGGCCGACAGCTGGGTCCACGGCCGCACGCAAGGAAATGCCTCCTTACTACGCGCAAAATAATGATTCCTCCACCTGACATCAGGGACCCACCGAAAGGGCCTCTGTATTTCGCGAAAAAACGTTACCACCGCTGACAGCTTGGACCCACCAGCTATATCTTCGCACGCAAGGAAGTGCCTCCTTATTACGCACAAAAAAATGAATACTCCCCCTGCTAGCTGGGACCCACCATGGTGGGAGGCTGACTTGTGGGCCTACTAAGTTGACTGGGACGGGGGCCTTTGTCAACTTTAGTCAATATGAACGATTCTAGCTCCAGTGACCGTACGATGTCCATCCAACGGTCGTAGTGCTTCTTCAACCTCTGGTCTTCTTGCTCCAGCCGCCCAAAGCAGCGCCGGTCGTGCCGCATGCTCCTGCCTCCCGTGGCCGGCTATGCTGCCGCGGAGGCCTCACCGCCCCCTACTATTCCCACCGCTGGCCAGGCCCTGCGGCGACGACAGCCTCACACCGCAGCCGAACCAGTGAACCCTCGTACTCCTCTCCGCACGGGCTTCCACTGGCGCGTCTTCCCCGGCTCCCCGTCGTCCCCTTCCTAGGCCTCGCCGTCGTCCACCACCCTGGTGCTCTCAGCGCGGCGTGGTCAACGTGGTCAAGGAACGACTTCCATTGGACGTGGACTGTACGTGGAGAGGCTGATAGCTGGGTCCACGGCCGCAGCAAGGAAGTGCCTCCTTATTACGCGGAAAATAATGATTCCTCCACCTGACAGCTGGGACCCACCGGACGGGCCACTGTATTTCATGAAAAAACGTTTCCCCCTGACTACTGGGACCCACCAGCTACATCTTCGCACGCAAGGAAGTGCGTCCGGGCAAAAAATGATTCGCCCCCTGACTGCTGGGACCCACCAGCTACATCTTCGCAGGCAAGGAAGTGCCTGAAGTCGGGACCCACCTGGTCGAAGCGTACGTAGCATTGTCATTCTGGTCGCGAACGTGTACGTACATACTGGTCGATGTAGAGGCGTGCACGTGTCGTAGTAGAGGCGCGCACGTAGCATGTACATGTACGTACAGCGGCCAGTGTGCAAGAAAGAAAATACGGCCACGTACGTACATACGGGTAGGGTCTCGAACGCCTACTCGCGCATACGTATGGCCAGGGCTCGTGTACATGGCTGGGTCGGAACGGAGAAACAGCGTCGTCGTCGTGTTCATGGGGAGCCAACCGGCTGGGTCGGAACGAAATGCGTCATCGTGTTCATCGGGAGGGCTTGGACGGAACAGCCGATGGAAACGAGGCCTGGCGTACCGCAGAACGGAGGAAACGACCTTGTGTTCGACCGGCCACATTTGAAACGGGATCCTGTTCATCGGGAGGGGTCTGGCGTACCGCAAATCGGAGGAAACGGACCTCCTACGGTCGAAACGGGGGTCCTGTTGATCGGGAGGGGTGTGGCGTACCGCAAAACAGAGGAAACAGACTTGTGTTGGAGCGCTACGGTCGAAACGGGGGTCCTGTTCATCGGGAGGGGTGTGGCGTACCGCAAAACGGGACTCCACGGGACACTGTTTATCTCCACCGTCGACCCCCTCCCGCCTCCACGGGCTACTATTCATCCACCGTCGACCTCCTCCAGCCTCCACCTGCGAGTGTTCATCCACGGGCTCCTATTCATCCAGCCTCCACCACACGCTACTCCACCGGCTACTGTTCAACCAGCCCTCTCCACGGGCTACTATTCATCCAGCCCTCCAACATCTACTGTTCATTCTGTCCTCCACGGGGTGGTCCTGTTCATCCTGCCCTCCACGGGGTCCTGTTCACCCAGCCCCAACCGGCTCGATCGATCGGGGTCCTGTTCATCCAGAGGCAACACCACGGGGTCCTGTTCATCCACCCCCACCGGGAACTGTTCATCCAAACCCCCCCAGCAACGCTCACTGTTCATCCAGAGGCAGCATCGATCGGCTTCAGCTAGCAGCAGTAGCGAAGGAATCGCTCGATCGGGTTCAGTTAACAGCCATCGATCGATCGCTCGGGTTCAGTAACGCGTAGCTTGCAGTGCACTCACTCGGGTTCAGTTAGAGCCCAACGCCTCCCTCGGGTTCAGTTAGAGCCAATGCCTCGCACACACGCGCGTACGTGTACGAGAGAAACGTGCATCGCTCGGCCCCCGACCTCCCACCGTAACCGGGAACTCCCTGAAATTTTCCTCGCCCTCGCTTCTACCACGGTTTTTTTCCGTCATGGACGGCCCAAAGAATGTCATGCAGCTACGTCTCCGGCCCGCCCAGGACGAAAAGCCCATTTTCTGTCATGATTTTTGTCATAGAAGTAGGAGCCCACCACATCTATGATGATACCGGGTTTTGTCACAATTATTGTCATAGAAGTGTCATATGTATGACAGAAAAAAATTCGTTCGGCCCAAAATGTCACGGATGTGTGTTTTTTTTGTAGTGATGCCCGACATGAGATGACTTCTCGAATGAGGGCGCTGGTCTATGGCGGGGGCTAACGGTACGGCGGCGCTCCATCGGGGTGGCGTTGGGGACCCCTGGTGGCGGCAAGGCAGCGACCTGGTGGGCGTTTGCAACACGGCGGCTGCGAAAGGTCAGATCGGGTGGTGGCGGGCCGGTGCGCCGCCGGCCAGTTCCTCGCGGATTTGGTCCCAGGTGGCAGAGGGCGTCACGGGGTGGCGGCGGTGGTCCTTGTGGACTCTGCATGGAGGTGGCTTGCAGCAGCACGGCTGCAACCACGTGGTCAGTCGGGCTGCTCGCGCGACGGCGGGACTTGCTCCGGCGTCTATTCATCTACGACTTACTTAGGTGAGCGTCCTCCCTCTATAGATTCAGGTACGGGCTCGACGGGCAGGGGTGGTTTCACGGTGCAGTGTTGGTGCGCGCGAGGGCTTGTCGGAGGTGGCAGGGGACTTCAGTTAGGGGACAGGGTTGCCCCTCCATTGCATCTGGCGGCTGCACCGTGTGGCTACCGGAGTTCACTGGCCCAGATCTGGCCGCCGAGGCCACCAACCCTGCGAAGGTGTCTGCTATGGGGTGGGAGGGGGTCTTCTGCCCCTTTCCGGTCGGCCACGTCGGTACGGTGTATCCGTGGACGAGGGTTGGTGTGGGGTGTGTGTTTTGTATTGGCTTGTTCGGTGATGGTTGCTTTATATATATAAAGCGGGGTAACCCTTTTTCATCTCTGCATGAAGAAGGAGCCCCACTCCAGCAGCGACTCACCAGACCAAGAGGAGTTGGCGCTCCACATCGCCATCCAGTGGTCGCTGTTGGACACCAGCGGGAGCTCGAGCTCCATCGTGTCCTCCGCCGTAATGCGGGTCGCGGTCGCCCATCCCGCTATGCGCCGCTCCAGATCTAGAGCATGGTGGTCGTCTCCCCTCCCCCCAATGCCAGCCCCGTCCAGGCAGCGGGCCATGGCCGCGGCTGAGCCCGTCTCTTCCCACCATCGCACTCGCTCCGTCCCTCTCAACTCGGAGGAGGTGCTCCTTCACGAGGTCATGCGCCATCCGCTGACCACGGTGGATTTGGACACCAGGCGCCTCTGGCGCAAAAACGCGAAGGCATTCCGGCTCGGACTCGAAGCATCCGAGCGCCTCGCGAGGGAGGAGTCTGCCGTCGCCAAGGCGGCATGACACGCGAGGAGAGCGGCACCACCGGCACGGACGACGATGATCCTCCCGCCATGGACGCGTACACAGAGGAGATGGACTGTCGCCGAGGTGACCGCAAGGGCAAGGGCCCGGGCAAGAAGTGGTGATCTCGCCCTCTCTGCATCGTCTATGTTTATTTTGTTTGTAGTATAATTCGGCGAACAATGTCTTTTGTGTTTGATTTAGTTTGTCCGATGAACTATGCCCTAAATTTCTCTTTGGATGTTGATCTACGCTATTGCATGCATTGTATGGATTTGGTGCGGACATATGGGGACTACACAGCGTGCGTGTCCGGACTCGTCCGCGGGTGTATAGGGACTCATATTAGGCGACTATGGTTGTAGATGCTCTCAAGTTCTACCACATATCTCTTTTAGAGGAGTTGTACATCAATTTTTTATTTAGGAAAAGTACACACAAATCTTCTTCACTTGACTGCTGAACAATTTGACCAGTTCAATTCTGAAAGTACATTCGCCATAACCACCTGTCGGGGGATGAACCCTGGGCAGGCAACGGAACCCGGATCCTTTTCAAAAACAACGGGGCCAACATCGCCCCTCAAGCCGACTCGCGCATGGCCGGGTCGCTCGACCCGACCAAGCCCCTCGACCTGGCTTAATCCTCGACCCGGCCGGACTCCTCAGCCCGGCCCCAACAACCAGCTCAAGACGGCCGAGCCCGGTGCACCAAGACTTCCCCAACAAGCTAGCTCCACCCTTGGCGTGTTCTCCAACCTGGCCACGGGTCAGCTCCCGTCCTATCCCGGCCGTACGATGGGACGAGTCACCACCTACCAATGACGAAGACAATAGTGCCCCGCCCATGCCTCTGGTCAGCCGGAGCGTGGCAACAGTGCCCCGCTGACCAGGGCTGGCGTGGCCACAGTGCAACCATCGTCACCCATGACGCCAGCAAGCGGCGACCTGACGGAGCGCCACTGTAGCCGACTCAACCCGACCACTCCCTAACGATCGACAAGACGGCCAACAGTGCCCCCGTACCAGGCGGGCCCCACGCCCGGAGAACCCGGCGAGCCCTGACCCCCGGCAGGTCCCAGCGCCGGCTTCCCGGACAATGACAACCAGGCCCCACGGCCTTGTAACATTACCATCGTACCCCTGGGGGATTGACCTATAAAACCGCCCAGGAGCCCTCATGCATAGGGCAACTCTTTCACTCGCACAGGCGATCACTCACCCATACGCATGTAGCAAGCAACACCCAAGGAGAGGGAGTAGCCTAAGCCTCGTCTCACCTTCCTTCTTCCTCCATACAGCTCTAGGAGTAACTCTGTACTGATACACATCAACTACACTCGGCAGGACTAGGGGTGTTATCTCTCCGGAGAGCCCCGAATCTGGGTATGTCTTGCGTCCCGCGCTCGCTCATTTCGACCCTGCCTCTGGAGCCCACCAGTGCCCTCGAGCCTCCTCCTATCTTTAGCCATCCCTTGGCATCTGCCGTGCGCCCACCACGACAGTTGGCGCCCACCATGGGGCGGCTCGAGGTCCTGGCCGGGAGCATGCTTCAGACGGGGCTCCTCTTCGACTCCGACGATCCCGTCACACTGGCGGACAACGTCATCGACGCACTCGCTGCCTCCTTCGCCGCGCTGCGCATCTCTGACGCACCTGTGGCCGACGAGTACCCCAGTGAGGTACTTGACTTTTCCGACTCCCCCCTTTCCCTCGGCGGCGGCACTCCCGCCGGGGCAATGGACCTCTGCGTGGAGGTTTTCGTCACCGACACCAGCGCCGCTTCCTCGTCCAGCGCGGCGAGGAAGGCCACCGAAGCCAGGGCCGCAGCGGAGCGGGCCATCCCGTCCAACCCACTGCGCACCACGGTGCAGAGCCTTAGCGTCCCCATCGGCACCGACATCGACGCCTCCGACATCGTCGAGGCCTGGACTCGCCTCGACGAGGACGCTAGCGCCTGCTGGACATCACCGAGACGCTCGCTGCCACGCAGCGCCGCCTCGACTGTGCTCAACTGGAGCGCAACGCCGCCTACGGCTTCACACCGGATGCGCCTTAGCCCAGCCGGGTCGCCGATGTGCGGGCCCGGGGCAGCGCGATCGGGCGCGCTTTTGGCGCCATCCCTCCGGTCTACGAGACTCCTGTGAAGAACATGCGCGCTGCCCAGGCGGCCGCGGTCGGCCTGGACCAGCTCGGAGGCGAAGAGCTGTAGGACCGCCTCAAGAGGGTGAACGACCTCCTCGCTGCGGCCAACGCGCAGCAGGACCGCCTCAACCAACTCGCCAAGCCGGCCGGATCTGGCTCCGCCCGCATCGCTGGACCCGGCGACTTCCAGCACACGGCATCTTCATCACCCGGCGAGGCGCACTCCGACCGCACCCGGACCCGGTGCAACCCCACCCCGACAATTGCCGGCGGCTTGGGCTACGAGCCGGCCTCGAAGGTCCAACGCTGACTCGACCCTCTGCTCCAACCCGGCCAACGTCCGACTGGAGCCAACCCACCCCCCCCCCGCGGCACGGTCACTGACCGGCTGGGCCCACGCGCCATCGACGACACCGATGCCCGCCACCGCCTCGACCGACTCGCTCTCTCCCAAGAGCTGGAGGAGACCGGCCCCGTCGGGTCGGCGTGCTTCGGGCCACGCATCCGGGGTGGGCCCTTTACTAAAGGGTTCACGCTCCCCCGCGACACCGCCAAGTACAACGGCACTGTGAAGCCGGAGGACTGGCTCACCGACTACACCACCGCCATCAGCATCACCGGCGGTAACCACCGCCTCGCCGTGCGCTACACGCCTCTCATGCTCCAGGGGTCGGCCCGCACCTGGTTGAACAGTCTGCCGGCGGGCAGCATCAACGCGTGGGTCGACTTTGAGCAGGCCTTCGTGCGCAACTTCACCGGCCCCTACAAATGACCCGGCCGCCCCAGTCAGCTCGCCATGTGCGTGCAGGGGCCGGCGGAAACCGGCCGCGAGTACCTCGCACGCTGGACTGAGCTCCGGAACAGTTGCGAGGGCGTCCACGAAGTCCAAGCAATCCAGTACTTTGTCAACGGGTGCCAATATGGCACCCTCCTCAAGCACAAGCTCTTGCGCTCCGAGCCGGCCACCATGGCCGCGCTCATGGTGACGGCGGACAAGTACGCCAACGCCGACTCCGCCATGAAGATCCAGGTGCCGCTGGATGAAGCCGGCAAAGCAAAGCCGGTCCCCCCCCCCCCGAAGTCGGACGGCGAAGGAAGCCGGTAGCAGCACAACCAGGAGAACAACAAGCGCAAGGCCGATCAGCCGGCCCAACGCTACGACAACCGGCTCGTCGCGGCCACCGAGCAGGCGCCCGCGACCGACCCGGCCGCCAAACGCCGACAGGCCGGCAAGGCGACGTGGATGCCCGCCATGATCTTCGAAGAGATGCTCGACGCTCCCTGCAAGCACTACAGCGGCGCAAGGCCATCCACGCACATGCTCCGGCAGTGCGCCATCACCAAGCGCATCATGAGGGGCGACATCCCGCCTCCTCCGGCCCCTGCTCCGGGAGCGGGGCAGCCGCCTCTGCCTCCACCACCTCCACCGGCCGGCGGCGCGATGCGCGACGACACCTACCCGGCACAGAACGCGACCTACGTCGTCTTCACCAGCCTTGGCAACGACAAGCGCAGCGAGCGGCTCTTCCGGAAGGAGGTGAACACCGTCATCCCGGCCAAGCCGAAATACATGCACTGGTCGGAGCGCCCGGTCACCTGGACTCGGGAGGACCAACCGGCCGTCATGTCGAACCTGGGTGGTTACGCCCTCGTCCTCAACCCCACCATCGTCGCACCTCGGCACACGTGCAAGTTCTCCCGGGTTCTCATTGACGGCGGCAGCAGCATCAACATCCTCTACCGCAACACCATGACCAAGCTCGGCCTCAAGGCCAAAGACCTGGAGCCAACCCAGACGATCTTCCACGGCATCGTTCCCGGCCTCTCCTGCTCCCCGATCGGCCAGATCCAGCTTGACGTCCTGTTCGGCGACAGTAGCCACTTCCGACGCGGGCCGCTCTGGTTCGAGGTGGTCGACCTGACCAGTGCGTACCATGCGCTGCTGGGCCGGCCCGCGCTCACCAAATTCATGGCGGTTCATTACTACTCCTACTTGAAGCTGAAGCTGCCGGGTCTGAGGGGCCTCATCACCAACACCGACGACTACCGCAAGTCCATAGAGTCCGCCCGAGACGGCATCAAGCTGGCCAAGTTGCTAGTCGTAGCCGAGGAGCGGCGCCAACTCGACCGGATTGTCGCCTTGGCCCAAGAAGCGTTGGCCGCGCCGATCCCGGCCGAGGAGCCGGCCGACGAGGCCTCGTTCAAGCCCTCCAAGGAGACCAAGAAAGTGAAGCTGAACCCGGAAGACCCCAGCTGCAGCAAGTACGTTGTCGTGGGCACCCGCCTCCACAGCAAATAGGAAGGCGAGCTCGTTGACTTCCTCCATGAGAATCAGGATATTTTTGCATGGACCCCAAAGGACATGCCGGGTATCCCGAGGAAGTACGCCGAGCACAAACTCCACGGTCGCAAGGACGCCAAGCCCGTTCGTCAACCCCTGCGACGTTTTTTCGAAGAGAAGAGAAGGACCATCAGTGAAGAGGTCGCCATGCTTTTGGCGGCCGGCTTCATCATTGAAGTGTTTCACCCCGAGCGGCTGGCTAACCCAGCCCTCGTCCTAAAGAAGAACAAGACCTGGCGCATGTGTATCAACTACACCAGCCTGAACAAGGCCTGCCCCAAAGACCCGTTCGCCCTCCCGCGGATCGACCAAGTCATCGACTCCATTCTCGGGTGTGAGCTCCTGTCCTTCCTGGATGCTTTCTCCGGCTATCACCAGATCAAGCTGGATCCGGGCGACGCCCTGAAGATGTCCTTCATCACGCCCTTCGGGGCATATTGCTACATCACCATGTCGTTCGGCTTGAAGAACGCCGGCGCCACTTTCCAGCGCTGCATGCAGAAATGCCTGCTGCCGCAACTCGGCCGCAACATCCACGTCTATGTGGATGACATCATGGTGAATACCAAGCAGCACCTCACGCTCCTCGACGACCTGAAGGAGACCTTCGCCAATCTGCGCGAGTACAAGGTCAAGCTCAACCCAGAAAAGTGCGTTTTCGGTGTCCCGGCCGGAAAGCTACTCGGCTTCCTCATCTCGGAGCGCGGCATTGAGGCAAACCCGAAGAAAATCAAGGCCATCGAGCGCATGCGCGAGCCGGCCCGGCTGCGCGATGTCCAGAAGTTCACCGGCTGTTTGGCCTCGGTCAGCCGGTTTCTCAGTCGGCTGGGCGAGAGGGCCTTGCCCCTATATCCGCTGACGAAGAAGACGATGCCGTTCGAATGGAACGATCAGGCGGATGAGGCTTTCCGGGATCTCAAGCGCATGCTCTCCACCGCACCAGCCCTGGCCGCACCGGCCGAGAAGGAGCCGCTGTTGCTCTATATCGCCGCGACCTCGCGGTCGGTCAGCACGGTGATAGTGGTCGAGCGACCAGAGAAGGACAAGGTCCAAGCCGTCCAGCGTCCCGTCTACTACCTGAGCGAGGTGCTCTCCGCCTCGAAGCAGAACTACCCGCACTACCAGAAGATGTGTTACAGCGTTTACTTCACCGCCAAGAAACTGAAGTAGTACTTCCAAGAGCATGTTGTCACCGTGGTCAGCACGGCCCCCCTCGGCGAAATCATCAGGTGCTGGGATGCCTCCGGCCGGGTCGCCAAGTGGGCGCTCGAGCTAGCCGGCCACACTATCCTCTACGAGCCCCGCACTATGATCAAGTCCCAAGCCTTGGCCGACTTCCTCGTTGACTGGACCGAGACCCAGTACCTGCCGCCGCCGCCGGACTCGATGCACTGGTGCATGCACTTTGACGGCTCGAAGATGCGTCTCGGCCTAGGGGCCGGAATTGTGATGTCCTCTTCGAAGGGCGACCGGCTCAAGTACGCACTGCAGATCCACTTCGCCGCCTCCAACAACGTCGCCGAGTACGAAGCCCTTGTGCATGGCCTCCGGCTTGCCAAGGAACTCGGCATCCGGTGCATCCTGTGCTATGGTGACTCGGACCTGGTGGTGTAGCAGTGCTCCGGCGAGTGGGACGCCCACGACTCCAACATGGCGAGCTACCGCTTCCTCGTCCAGAAGCTATCCGGATTCTTCGCAGGCCGCGAGTTCCTCCATGTCCCGCGCGCGGAAAATGAGGCCGCCGACACGCTCGCCAAGATCGCCTCGTCCCGGCAGTCCATTCCGTCCGGCGTCTCCCTCGAGCACCTGCACAAGCCATCCGTCAAGCCGTCTACGGACTCCGAGTCCATCCACATCCCACCTGACCCAGCCGCGCCTCAACCCGGCCCGGGGACTGCTACCTCTTGAGCACTGCGTTGGTTTTCCCTTGAAGAGGAAAGGATGATGCAACAAAGTAGCGTAAGTATTTCCCTCAGTTTTTAAGAACCAAGGTATCAATCCAGTAGGAGACTACACGCAAGTCGCCTTGTACCTACACAAACAAATAAGAACCTTGCAACCAACGCGATAAAGGGGTTGTCAATCCCTTCACGGCCACTTGCAAAAGTGAGATCTGATAGAGATAATAAGATAAATATTTTTGGTATTTTTATGATATCGATTGAAAGTAAAGATTGCAAAGTAACATAGATTGGAAACTTATATGATGGGAAATAGACCCGGGGGCCATAGGTTTCACTAGTGGCTTCTCTCAAGATAGCATCTACGGTAGGTGAACAAATTACTGTCGAGCAATTGATAGAAAAGCACATAGTTATGAGAATATCTAGGCATGATCATGTATATAGGCATCACGTCCGCGACAAGTAGACCGAAACGATTCTGCATCTACTACTATTACTCCACACGTCGACCGCTATCCAGCATGCATCTAGAGTATTAAGTTCATAAGAACAGAGTAACGCATTAGGCAAGATGACATGATGTAGAGGGATAAACTCAAGCAATATGATATAAACCCCATCTTTTTATCCTCGATGGCAACAATACAATACGTGCCTTGCTGCCCCTGCTATCACTGGGAAAGGACACCGCAAGATTGAACCGAAAGCTAAGCACTTCTCCCATTGCAAGAAAGATCAATCTAGTAGGCCAAACCAAACTGATAATTCGAAGAGACTTGCAAAGATATCAAATCATACATAAAAGAATTCAGAGGAGATTCAAATATTGTTCATAGATAATCTTGATCATAAACCCACAATTCATCAGATCTCGACAAACACACCGCAAAACGAATTACAGAGAATAGATCTCCAAGAGAATCAAGGAGAACTTTGTATTGAGATCCAGAGAGAGAGAAGAAACCATCTAGATAATACCTATGGACCTGAAGGTCTGTGGTAAACTACTCACACATCATCGGAGAGGCTATGGTGTTGATGTAGAAGCCCTCCATGATCGATTCCCACTCCGGCGGAGCACCGGAAAAGGCCCCAAAATGGGATCTCACGGGTACAGAAGGTTGCGGCGGTGGAATAGGGTTTTGTGGTGCTCCTAGATGTTTTCGGGGTATGTGAGTATATATAGGCGAAAGAAGTCGGTCAGGGGAGCCTTGAGGGGCCCACGAGGGTGGGGGCGCGCCTACCCCCTGGGCGCGCCTCTCTGCCTCGTGGCCACCTCGTCGCTTCCTTGACGTCCACTCCAAGTCTCCTGGATTGCGTTTGTTCCAAAAATCACTCTCCGGAAGGTTTCATTCCGTTTGGATTTCGTTTGATATTCTTTTTTTGCGAAACACTGAAATAGGCAAAAAAACAGCAATTTGCACTGGGCCTTTGGTTAGTAGGTTAGTCCCAAAAATAATATAAAAGTGTATAATAAAGCCCATTAAACATCCAAAACAGATAATATAATAGCATGGAACAATCAAAAATTATAGATACGTTGGAGACGTATCAAGCATCCCCAAGCTTAATTCCTGCTCGTCCTCGAGTAGGTAAATGATAAAAACGGAATTTTTGATGTGGAATGCTACCTAGCATATTTTTCAATGTAATTTTTCTTTATTGTGGCATGAATGTTCAGATCCGAAAGATTCAAGATAAAACTTAAATGTTGACATAAAAATAATAATACTTCAAGCATACTAACTAAGCAATCATGTCTTCTCAAAATAACATGGCCAAAGAAAGTTCATCCCTACAAAATCATATAGTTTGGTCATGCTCCATTTTTGTCACACAAGAATGCTCTCATCATGCACAACCCCGATGACAAGCCAAGCAATTGTTTCATACTTTAGTAATCTCAAAAAAATTCAACCTTCACGCAATACATGAGCATGAGCCATGGATATAGCACTATGGGTGGAATAGAGTATAATGATGGGGGTTATGTGGAGAAGACAAAAAGGAGAAAGTCTCACATTGACGCGGCTAATCAACGGGCTAGGGAGATGCCCATCAATTGATGTCAATGCAAGGAGTAGGGAATGCCATGCAACGGATGCACTAGAGCTATAAATGTATGAAAGCTCAACAAAAGAAACTAAGTGGTAAATACAACTTGGTTGCTCACGAAGACCTAGGGCATTTGAGGAAGCCCATTGTTGGAATATACAAGCCAAGTTCTATAATGAAAAATTCCCACTGCTAGTATATGAAAGTGACAAAATAGGAGACTCTCTATCATAAAGATCATGGTGCTACTTTGAAGCACAAGTGTGGAAAAAAAGGATAGTAGCATTGTCCCCCTTTTTATTTCTTTTCTCTTTTTTGGGGGGCCTTTCTCTTTTTTTGGCCTTCCTTTTTTTATTTTTTTATTTGGGACAATGCTCTATTAATGATGATCATCACACTTCTATTTTTTTACAACTCAGTGATTACAACTCGATACTAGAACAAAATATGACTCTATATAAATGCCTCCGGCGGTGTACCAGGATGGGCAATGAATCAAGAGTGACATGTATGATAAATTATGCATGGTGGCTTTGCCACATATACGATGTCAACTACATGATCATGCAAGGCAATATGACAATGACGAAGCGTGTCATAATAAATGAAAACGGTGGAAAGTTGCATGGCAATATATCTCGGAATGGCTATGGAAATGCCATAATAGGTAGGTATGGTGGCTGTTTTGAGGAAGATATAAGGAGGTTTATGTGTGATAGAGCGTATCATATCACGGGGTTTGGATGCACCGACGAAATTGGCACCAACTGTAGCGACCAGACCTCAAACAGTCTAGTCTCTGTGCATCAGTGTCATCCCTGGATCGGTAATGCTGACACGCACAGTACTTGAAGGATTTATAACAGAGTAGCAATCACACACTTATTACATCGAATAGCCTCAAGAGAGAACGTATTACAATAAATATGGCTTAAGGCCATCTAAATACGATAACAGTGGAAGGCTTGGAAGATAAAGTGAGTCCATCAACTCCAACGGCATCACTGAGTATAAGACCACGACCTATGGCACCTTACTCGTCATGTGAAAAGTCTGCAACATGAACGTTGCAGCCCGAAAACGGGTCAGCACATGGAATATGCTGGCAAAGTAACACATAGAGAGTAATGAACCGAATAATGCTATCACTACATGCACATATGGCTGGTGGAAAGCTCTATGGTTACAGTTTGCGAAAAGCCAATTTTTCCCTACAACAAAGGAATAAATTTTATTTAACTATCATGATGGTTGTTAAACATTGAGAAGGTACCTCCAACTCAATCCCAATTAAGAACGTGATTAACCCAATCAAATTAAATTAAGTAACATGATGATGAGATTCACATGATAATCCAAGAACTAGATACTCAAGATGTCCATAACCGGGGACACGGCTAACCATGATTAGTTTGTACACTCTGCAGAGGTTTGCACACTTTTCCCCACAAGACTTGATCTCCTCCGTTGGATTTCTTGCACTACATGATGTTTGAGAAACGGATGACCGAGACACAGTCTTTCAGAAACAATAACTCTTTACTCTGGGTGGACAGTTACACCTACTTTCCCCTACATCTGCTAGCCCACCACTGAAAGAGGTCATGCAACATACTCAACTATGCTAGAGCCCATAATAGCTTGTGGCTGCACACGGAAGTTTCTAGCATGAATAATCTCATGATCCCTTTGAGCCTGGGTGGCGGTCCATAGGATAATCTCACGAGTACTCCGGGATATCCAAAAATACAGGCAACACTGGCTTCCCCAGGTGCCTCAATCCACCCAGATGTGAATTAAAGTAACCACCTTAAGTTGAACCATTAATTAACATCCTCACATCTGTCATGGAAATTCACTCAAACCCAATCCACGTCTACGAGCATAGCATAGCAATATAAGCAAACGTAGAAGTAACTCCCAATGGTTTGATAATAAACAGGGCAATAGGTACTACCTCATCTACTTCCCAAAACCCACATATTAAACAGTTCCTAACCATGCAATAGTTTGAGGGTTGATCTAATGCAATAAAATGGGTGGTAAAGAGGTATGATCAAAGTGTTACTTGCCTTGCTGATGATCCGTGAAACCTAGAGACTCGTAGTAGCACGCTTCGCACTCTGGGTACTCTATCGCAAACAAACAATACATACATAAGCAATCAAGCAAGGGTGCATGGGTAAAACTCAAAATAAGAGACCTAACCAGAAAGTTCAACTTAAGAACTCCGGTTTGCAAAAAAAATCAAATCAAACGAAGCAACGAAACTCAAACGGCGAAAGAAACAATCTCCGTTTACTAATCTGGACCTAAGTCAAATTTTACAATAGCAAAAACTTGTTTAAGTTGGTTAAACAGAAAGAGGGTTTCGATATGAAACTCTAGGCGATTGAATCGCGTGATTCCGATAAACGAGCGAAAAGTTATACTAAAAGGAAAAACAGATCGGCAATCGCGATCGAAAATAATCGCAAAAATTCCGAGAAAAAGAAAAACTGACGAACAGGCTAACGAACGAACGTTCGCTGTCTACGGCTAAATGACGAAAACCGTTCGTCAAAACGAACATACGAACGGGCGTTCGCTAAATAAACTAAACCAAAAAAAACCCGATCTAATAAAAAAACAACCGCGGTTTAAAAAAAACGGGCGGTTTTTCTGAAGAAAACCGCCGGCGGCGGGGCGGCTACCTCC
>NC_057808.1:65953552-65975590 GCF_018294505.1 Triticum aestivum | reverse complement strand
GGGACGAGGCGGCGGCGGGGCGCGGCGGCGACGGTATCCGGCGGCGGCAGCGCGATTCGGCGGCGACGCTAGGGTTTGGCGTGGCTGGGGTGGCTCGGGCTTTAGATGCCCAGCCGGGTCGGTGTCCCAGGCGGACACGGCCCGGTTAGGTCGGTTCTTTCTTTTAATAGTTTTGCGCAGAAAAACAATTAAAAGAAATACTAAACAGACTCCAAAAATCCCGAAATAAATTTTCCCCGTCCTCTAAAATCAAGCCGGACAAGATGAACATTTATTTGGGGCCTAAATGAAATTTTGAAAAACGTGCATTTTCCTAAATTCAAATAAAATAGAGATAAAATCCGAAATAAAATCTTATTTGATTTTATTATTAGATCCTCAATATTTCTTTATTTTGGGAAATTCATTTTATTCCCTCTCACTTATTTTTATTATTGAAATAATTGAAGATAAAATAAATAAAATCAAATGATCCCATTTTCAAAATTTGAGAAAACCCAAATATGAAAATAACGAAATCCCCAACTCTCTTCGTGGGTCCTTGAGTTGCGTAGAATTTCTGAATTTCTTGGATCTAGCCAAGATGCAAATAAAAATATGATATGCAATGATGATCTATTGTATAACATTCCAAATTAAAAAATTGGGATGTTACAAACCTACCCCCCTTAAGATGAATCTCGCCCTCGAGATTCGGGTTGGCTAGAAAATAGGTGAGGTGGTCCTTCCATAGATCTTCCTCTCGCTCCCAGGTGGCTTCATCCTCGGTATGGTGGCTCCACTGAACTTCGCAAAACTTGATAACCTTGCAGCGGGTGACTCGGCTGGCATATTCGAGAATCTTGACTGGTTTCTCCTCATAGGTCAAATCACTATCCAGCTGAATCGCTTCCAGTGGCACTGTATCTCTTAGTGGTATCTCAGCCATCTCCGCGTGGCACTTCTTCAGCTAGGATACGTGAAACACATCGTGAACTCCCGACAATCCTTCGGGCAATTCCAACTTGTAAGCAACTTCTCCCATACGCTCCAAAACTTTGTATGGTCCTACAAAACGTGGCGCTAACTTTCCCTTAACCCCAAAGCGCTTAACACCTCGAAGTGGGGACACACGAAGATAAACTCTATCTCCGACTTCGTAAACTGTCTCCTTGCGTTTAGAATCTGCATAGCTCTTCTGCCTGGACTGGGCTACCTTGAGCCTATCGCGAATCAACTTCACCTTCTGTTCAGACTCTTTAATCAAATCTGGTCCAAACAACTGGCGGTCTCCAACTTCGTCCCACAACAACGGTGTCCTGCACCTCCTTCCGTACAGAGCTTCGAAAGGGGCTATCTTCAAACTGGATTGATAACTGTTGTTGTAAGAGAACTCTGCATATGGCAAATTGTCGTCCCAACTAGATCCATAATCAAGCGCACAAGCTCTCAGCATGTCCTCCAAAATCTGATTGACTCTCTCGTTCTGTCCGTCTGTCTATGGATGAAAGGTTGTACTGAACTCTAGCCTGGTACCCAAAGTTTTGTGCAACTGATGCCAGAACTTTGAGGTAAACTAGGTTCCTCTATCTGATACAATGGTCCTTGGAACTCCATGCAGACATACTATCCTGCTCATGTATATCTTTGCCAACTTAGCACTGGTATAAGTGGTCTTTACTGGGATGAAATGAGCTACCTTCGTCAAACGATCGACAACAACCCATATCGAGTCATAGCCTGAACGAGTCCTGGGCAATCCCGTGATAAAATCCATGCCTAGCTTATCCCACTTCCATTCGGGTATCGGCAATGGTTGTAGCAATCCTGCTGGCTTCTGATGCTCTGCCTTCACTCTCTGACATACATCACAAACTGCTACATACTCCGCAATATCCTTCTTCATTCCAGTCCACCAGAAACTGTCCTTTAGATCCAGGTACATCTTGGTATTTCCTAGGTGAATTGAATACGACGAATCATGGGCCTCTTGCAAGATCAACTTCCTGATCTCCGGATCATTGGGCACATAAACGCGGTCCTCAAACCATAAGGTATCGTGCTCATCCTCACGAAATCCCTTGGCTTTTCCTTTACTCATCCTTTCCTTTATCTCGGCAATCTACTTGTCTGTCTTTTGAGCTTCTCTGATCTTATCCATCAAAGTAGACTGAATCTCCAATGCTGCTACAAAGCCTCTTGGAACTATTTCCAAACGTAGTTCACGAAGATCTTTGGCTAACTCATTGGGTAACTCTCCGGTCATGAGTGTGTTGACATGGCTCTTGCGGCTCAACGCATCAGCTACTACGTTAGCCTTCCCTGGGTGATAATGCAATCAAATATCATAATCCTTAATGAGCTCCAACCATCTCCTTTGCCTGAGATTCAACTCCTTCTGCGTGAAAATGTACTTCAAACTCTTGTGATCCGTGTACACCTCACAATGGTTTCCGATGAGAAAATGCCTCCATGTCTTCAACGCATGCACTACGGCTGCTAACTCCAAATCATGTGTAGCATAATTCAACTCATGGGGTTTAAGCTGTCGTGAGGCATATGAAACAACTCTTCCCTCCTGCATAAGCACTGCTCCAAGTCCTCGACGAGAAGCGTCGCAATATACTTCATAATCCTTGCGTTGATCTGGCAGAATCAACACTGGCGCTGTAACTAAACGTTTCTTCAACTCCTGGAAACTAGCCTCACACTCCTCCGTCCAATTGAACTTGGTGTCCTTCTTCAACAACTCGGTCATAGGTTTTGCAATCTTTGAGAAATTCTCAATGAACCTCCGGTAGTATCCTGTGAGTCCAAGAAAACTCCGGATCTCTCCAACTGACGTGGGTGATTCCCAATTTGTCGCAGTGTTAACCTTGGTGGGATCTACTGCTATTCCTTCTCCGGATATAACATGTCCAAGGAATCCAACTTCCTTTAACCAAAACTCACACTTGCTGAACTTGGCATATAACTGATGCTCTCTGAGCTTTCCAAGTACCAAACGCAAATGCTCCTTATGCTCTTCTTCATTCTTCGAATAGACCAGAATATCATCAATGAACACTACGACAAACTTATCCAAAAACTCCATAAACACTTTGGTCATCATGTTCATGAAATAGGCAGGTGCGTTAGTCAGGCCAAATGACATAACGGTGTACTCATATAGCCCATACCTTGTGGTAAATGCTGTCTTGAGTATATCCTGCTTTCGAATCTTCAACTGGTGGTATCCTGATCGCAAATCAATCTTGGAAAATACTTTAGCTCCTTGTACTCGGTCAAACAGATCATTGATCATCGGCAGTGGGTACTTGTTCTTGATTGTTACTTCATTCAATCCACGATAATCAACAACCATCCTCAACGATCCATCTTTCTTCTCCACTAGAAGTACTGGTGATCCCCAAGGTGACGAACCTGGGCGAATATATCCTTTATCCAGTAACTCCTTAATCTGCTTCTTAATTTCTTCCAAATCCTTAGCGGGCATCCTGTACGGTCTCTTAGATATCGGCCCTGTGCCTGACAAAAGCTCAATCAAAAACTCAATGTCTCTATCCGGTGGCATGCCTGGCAACTCCTCTGGAAATATGTCAGGGAAATCCTTCACCACTGGTACTTCCTCCTGTACAACTCTTGATAAGGAATTCACTTGAGTCCTCTTCGGCACATGCCGGGATACATACTTAATCCTTCTTCCTTCTGGGGTAGTAAGCAAGATCGTCTTACTGGCGCAATCGATGTTTCCTCCATACATCGATAGCCAATCCATTCCCAAAATCACATCCAAACCTTGCGACTCCAAAAATATTAGGTCTGAGGGGAAAACATGCCTACCTATGGCCAATGGCATCTGAAAACATCCTTGGCTTGCCATATACTCTGCTCCTGGCGAGGTTACTAACATAGGTGTTCTAAGAACTTTGGTGGGCAACTTATACTTATCCACAAATCCCCTTGATATGTATGAATGTGATGCACCAGTATCAAAAAGAACGATTGCAGTAAATGACTTAACCAAAAACTTACCTATTACTGCATCAGGCTGTGCTTCAACCTCCTCCACGTTAACGTGGTTCACCTGTCCCCTGTTGAAAGGGTTCGGCTTCTTCCCCGAGCTTCCATTGCCATTTCCATTCTTAGCTTCCGGACATTCAGTTGCATAATGTCCAGTCTTCTGGCACTTGAAACAAGTAATGTGGCTCAGATCCCTCTTGGCTGGGGTTGATGGGTTGGTACGGTTCTGTCCGTTGCTTCCTCTGTTCCCATTGCCATTCTTGGGGCCACTATGATTGTGCGAGCTCCCTCCATTGTGATTATGACCTCCGTGGTTATGCTGAAGGTGTCCTCCCGAGTTCGGGGTAAAACGAGGCTTCTGATGAGCTCCTGTACTGTACTTTCCTTGTCCATACTTCCTCTTACGGCTCCCAATCTGCTGCTGCTTCCCTTCAATCATGAGAGCTCTGTCTACCAACTCCTGGTAGTTGTTAAAAGTTGCCACCATCAACTGCATGCTCAGCTCATCATTCAGTCCTTCCAGAAACTTCTCCTGCTTAGTTGCATCTGTAGCAATGTCTTCTGGGGCATAACGTGCTAACTTACTGAAATCCTCCACGTATTGGCCAACGGTACGTCCTCCTTGGCGTAAGTTGCGAAAATCACGCTTCTTCATGGCCATAGCTCCTGCTGAAACATGGGCAGGACGGAAAGCTTGCTGAAACATGTCCCATGTGATAGTGTCAATGGGGTGAGTGGCTGTGTAATTCTCCCACCATGATGCTGCGGGTCCATCAAGCTGATGTGCGGCAAAACGCACTCTCTCTGCATCTGTGCATCCCGCAGTGGTCAATTCCCTTCCAATCTTGCGGAGCCAATCATCTGCAACAATCGGCTCAGTGCTGCTGGAAAACACCAGCGGATTCAGCATCAAGAAACGGGCTAAGTGATCAACAGGTGGTGGTGGTGGGTTGTTGTTGTTGTTGTTGCCTTGGTTCTGAACTAGCGCTTGCATCAGGGCATTCTGCTGCTGAATCAACTGAGTGATCTCCGGTGGGAAAACAAATCCGGTGTCGCGTCTCGGAGGCATCTGATGGGTTTAGAAAAGATGAGAAAATAGGATAGAATGAGATCTAGAGGGAAAACACTACCCATATGCACATGAGACAAACACAATCATATCACTCCAATCAATTCAAACAAGGCATACAATCGATCTAACTATTGTTACAAAGTGCTTGGACTATACTATATACATGGTGGAATACTACTACTAATTTGGTGGTCTACTAGAAAAATTGATCGGTCGAAGACTCCATGATATCTGCTCCGGCTTCATCCTCCAAATCATCATCACTGGGTCCGAGTCGGTGTCGTCGATGATGATGTAGTTCTCCGGGCAAGTAGAATCGTCATCTTCTCCTCTTGGCACAGGGTCTCCCATGAAAACTCCTAGCTTCTTTGTCAGGTCGCCATTCTTCTCCACTAGTGCGACGATTTCCTCCATATAGTCCTCGCGTGTAGCCTTGAGTTCTTCCTCCAGTTCCATGATCCTTGTCATTACTTTCTTCAGATCTATCATGCCTGCGCACATCTGGTTCTCCTGGTGACGAATGTGCTGGTTTAACTCCTGAATGAAAGCTGCAATAGATCTATCCTTCCTAGTGCTGATCATCTCCCATTGCTCGTCTCGGCGCCCACAAATCTGATAGATAGTATCCTTGAGATCATTGTGGTACACTTCTCCAATGCGTCCCATGGTGATGTGGGCTGCCATGCTCTTTCCTAGACTCCAGGTTGGTGCATCAAAGGAAAACTCTATGGGCTCAGTGACTGGCATGAACGTCCTTCCTGGAACTTGAACTTGAATCATCCAATGCTCCTCTTTTCGTAGTGTGGCGTTGTAGGTCCTGATGAAGCTTGGTATTCCGATGTTCAGGTACCTAGTAACTTCCTTCAAGTGTCGTCCAAAAGGTGTATCCTCATCCGGTTGCGCAAACTTGTTCCTTGCATCCGCCATCCTAAAATAGTGGAAGAAAGGAGAGGAGTCAGAAATGAGAAGAGAGTAGTGATCTAGGGCTTTAGCTTAGTGGTCGTGTCCTACAGTCAGCGTGTGCTCTGATACCATCTTGTAGCGACCAGACCTCAAACAGTCTAGTCTCTGTGCATCAGTGTCATCCCTAGATCGGTAATGCTAACACGCACAGTACTTGAAGGATTTATAACAGAGTAGAAATCACACACTTATTACATCGAATAGTCTCAAGAGAGAACTTATTACAATAAATATGGCTTAAGGCCATCTAAATACGATAACAGCGGAAGGCTTGGAAGATAAAGTGAGTCCATCAACTCCAACGGCATCACTGAGTATAAGACCACGACCTATGGCACCTTACTCGTCGTGTGAAAAGTCTGCAACATGAACGTTGCAGCCCGAAAATGGGTCAGCACATGGAATATGCTGGCAAAGTAACACATAGAGAGTAATGAACCGAATAATGCTATCACTACATGCACATATGGCTGGTGGAAAGCTCTATGGTTACAGTTTGCGAAAAGCCAATTTTTCCCTACAACAAAGGAATAAATTTTATTTAACTATCATGGTGATTGTTAAACATTGAGAAGGTACCTCCAACTCAATCCCAATTAAGAACGTGATTAACCCAATCAAATTAAATTAAGTAACATGATGATGAGATTCACATGATAATCCAAGAACTAGATACTCAAGATGTCCATAACCGGGGACACGGCTAACCATGATTAGTTTGTACACTCTGCAGAGGTTTGCGCACTTTTCCCCACAAGACTCGATCTCCTCCGTTGGATTTCTCGCACTACACGATGTTTGAGAAATGGATGACCGAGACACAGTCTTTCAGAAACACTAACTCTTTACTCTGGGTGGACAGTTACACCTACTTTCCCCTACATCTGCTAGCCCACCACTGAAAGAGGTCATGCAACATACTCAACTATGCTAGAGCCCATAATAGCTTGTGGCTGCACACGGAAGTTTCTAGCATGAATAATCTCATGATCCCTTTGAGCCTGGGTGGCGGTCCATACGATAATCTCACGGGTACTCCGGGATATCCAAAAATACAGGCAACACTGGGTTCGCCAGGTGCCTCAAACCACCTAGATGTGTCAGAGTAAATGGCCGCGGGTAGCCTAACCGACTCCCCCTGGCTCTTCGAAAAATTACCAGGCCAATCGAGCCTTCAAGCATCCAGAGCACGGGGCCGCCTTCCTCTGGCCGGCTGTCCCCAAGGCCGACTACCAGAAGGCAACCCGGCCTCAAAAACCTTCCCGAAGAAAGCTACGAGACGGCCGACTCCAGGAAGCCGGCCCCAAGAGGACCGACTCCCAGAAGCCGGCCATGAAGAAGGCCAACTCCCAGAAGCCGGCCAAGACTGCACCCACCAGGGCTGCACCCACATAACGGTGATAAGACGGGGCGTGGCCGCAGTATAGCCTGCCACCCCCGAATCCCGGAGCATGCATGGCCACAGTGCGCCGTACGGGTCAGCCATCCCCCGTCCGGCGCGGCACTGTAGCCATGTTGACCGCGACGTCACCCACGACAGGCGCCAGTACGGCCCGCGGGCGGCAGACCCCTTCAGCCAGAGAGACGCTCGAAGGCGGCCTGGCCTCCCCTAGTCGGCCTGGGGCGTAGCCGGCTCCCGATAGCTGGCTACCTCCCTCCCTCAAAATATGTGCATCATTAAGGAGACAAGACGAGGTGAGGCTACAGTGAGAGCCCGCCAGGCGGCGGCACTGTAGCCATGCTTACCTCGACAAAGCCCTCGTCATCAGGGGCCAGGCAACAGTAACCAGCCGCCGACAAGGCCCCCAGGCGGTGGGGCTGGCCTGTCGGCCAAGAGGCCGGCAGCCGGCGGGACCCACCAGTCAGCGGGCCCCAACGGCTGGCGGAGAAGCCGGCGAGCACAGACACTGACGACTGGGACCCGCACCCAGCCAGATTACCATTGTACCCCTGGGGGGTAGGCCTATATAAACCCCCCGGGGCACCCATGCAAAGGGTTGATCTCTAAGATAGTTTTAGCCACCACGTAGAGGGAAGAGGAGAGCTAGCCTTGCCTTTCTTCCTCCTCTAGCCAAACAGCTCAAGGAGCACTTGTAGCTACTTGTGTTGATCTAGTGATCATGCGGAGACCCCGCAAAGCAGGACTAGGGGTGTTATCTCCACGGAGAGCCCCAAACCTGGGTAAGATTCGCCGGCGTGCATGTCTTCGCCTTATCCCGTTTCCAGGCACCGGCGATGTCTTACTGGCTCTCACAATGATAAGCCACCCATTGGCATATGTCGCACCTACCACCCGACATTTGGCGCCCACCGTGGGGCCAGGTGCACCGTCGTCCGGAGACCTGTTCTGGACGGGAACCCTTTTTCTCCCCCGCGAGAGTAGCCAGCCCGCTACGCCCGATGGCACTTGCCCTGACGTGCTGCAACGCGTCGACGACGCCTGCGCGGCGAGCTGCCTCGCCGACCTTCTTGGCGAGACTCGCATCTCCGACGAGCCTGCGTCCGACGCCGGCACAGACTACCCCGAGAGCCGCCTCATCATCCTCCTCGACCAGCATCACGTCTCCAGCGAGCTTGCTGTGGACTTGGAGTCGGTCGGCTCCACCGACCCGATGCTTGTCGACTCCGACACGGCATCGCTTGACGCCTTCCCCACCAACGTGGTGATCATCGACGACCCTCTCCCTCGAGCCGACAGTGGCAGCAGCGCTGTCACTGAGGTGCTGGTCATCAGCCACGGCGCCGTCTCGGGCGAGAACGCCCACGACGCCCTACAAGCGGCGCAGCACGACTTGTCCGTCCCCATCCCGGCCGACGCCGACGCCGAGACTCTGGAGCACGCCGCCTCGCCCTCATCGCGGAGGGCCAGAAGATAGCATCCATGAGACGCCTCACTGAGGCTCACCAGTGCGAAGTCAACCGCGTCGCCTTTGGTACGCCGCCTCCTGGCGGGCCGAGCCGAGCCGGCCTCGTCAAGAAGCACGGCGCGGCCATCGCCAGCATGCTGGGAGCGGACCGCCCAGTCTACGCCACGCCACTTGAGAACCTGCGTGCCACTCAGGCGGCCGTAGACGAGCTGAACGGGCTGGGGGCTGATGAGCTCCCCTACATGACTAGACACATCCAGCAGCTGATCGACGCGGCTGCAGAACGGCATGAAGCCGGCGCCCGCACTGAGAGTCCTCCCCCACGCCGAGAACACGCCGCGACATCCCGGACGCGGACTGCAAGCGGTGCCCGTGCAAGAAAAGACAAGGAGCCGGCTGCTAGCCGCAGCCGGACTCGGGTCACCATTGAGCGCGACGCAGAAGGCCGCCCCCGAGCGGTGGAATGACAAGGCAATCCGCCTCCCCCCCCGCCTCGTGGGGAGAGATATCCCACCCCGCCGCCTGTCACGCATCCAACTCTTGGCGGCCGACTAGGCCACCGCGAAGGAGTCGGCGAGAATGATGCCCGCCACCGGATCGACCGCCTAGCGTGATCCCTGGCGCTAGAAGAAGAAGATGATGTCGGCCCGCCTTGCTTTGGCCCCCGCATCCGCGACGATCCCTTCCCCAAAGGGTTCTCACTCCCAAGAGACACGCCAAAATACAACGGCTCCGTGAAGCCGGAAGATTGGTTGATCGACTACTCTACCGCAGTCAGCATAGCAAACGGCAACAGGCGCGTTGCCATGAAGTACGTCCCTCTCATGCTTCAAGGCACGCCACGCACCTGGCTGAACAGCCTCAAGCCCTACAGCGTCAATAGCTGGCTAGACTTCACGGAAGTCTTCGTCCGCAACTTCACCAGCACATACAAGCGGCCTCCCAAGCCCCGCCAGCTCTCCTTATGCGTCCAAGGGCCCAGCGAATCGACTCGCGACTACCTCACGCGTTGGGCCGAGCTCCACAACTCCTGCGAGGGGGTGCACGAGGTTCAAGCCATAGAGTACTTCACCTCCGGGTGCCGAGAGGGCACCCTCCTCAAGCACCGACTCCTCTGCGACGAGCCGACTACCCTCGACGAGCTGCTGATCATAGCAGACAAGTACGCCATGGCCGACTCCTCGATGAAGACCGAGCTCCAAGTGGACGCCTCTGGAAAGGTGCTCGCTCCGGCTCCCAAGACGCCGGCTGGTGACTCGAACCAACGCCCCTACCAGAACGATCACAAGCGCAAGGCCCCTATGCCGCCTTCCACCAGTCGGCAAGTAGCCACCGTCGAAGACGAACAGCCCGAAGAGCGGCCCGCGCCCAAGAAGAAGGGTGGCAGGCCAGCTTGGCAGCCGGCCTTCTCCTACGAGCAAACTCTTGATGCCCCCTGCAAGTTCCACAGTGGCGCGAAGCCGTCCAACCACACGACCCGGAAGTGCCATTGGCTCACGCGGATCTCCAAGGGCGAGGGGCTGGTGCCGCCTCCACCTCCTGGCCCGCCGCCTCCAGCCCCACAGCAGCCGGCTGTTCGACCAGGAGTCGGAGCCATTCAAGATGAGTTCCCAGATGAGCACGCCGCTACGTCGTCTTCACGAGCCAGATTGAAGACAAGCGCAGTCGGCGCCGACAGCACCAAGAAGTCAACACGGTCGCCTCCAGCAACCCCGAGTTCATGCATTGGCCATAAAGGCCTATCAGCTGGAGCCGGGCCGATCACCCAGAGGTGATGCCGTCTCCCGGCTCCTATGCGTTGGTGTTGGACGCCACCCTCGCGACGGAAAGGCGAGCTGCCCGTTTCTCCCGTGTGCTGATTGATGGTGGAAGCAGCATCAACATACTGTACCGCGACACCATGGAGAAGTTGAACCTCAAGGCGAAGCAGCTCATGCCAAGCCGGACTGTGTTCCATGGCATCGTACCCGGCCTATCTTGTTCCCCAATCGGCAAGATCAAGATGGATGTTCTCTTCGGAGACAAGGATCACTTTCGCCGAGAAGCGATCTGGTTTGAAGTAGTGGATCTAGAGAGCCCTTACCACGCCTTGCTTGGCCGACCTGCCTTGGCCAAGTTCATGGTTGTGCCCCACTATGCCTACCTCAACATGAAGATGCCGAGTTCAAAGGGGATCATCATCATAGCCGGAGACTACAAGAAGTCCATCGAGTGTGCTGCAGCCAGCAGCCGGCTGGCCGAGTCCCTCGTGATTGCTGAAGAGAAGAAGATGCTGGACTGAGTCATGGCCATGGCCGGCAAGCAGCCGGCCCTGTCCCCCAGCCCCAAGGAATATGATGCTCAGGGCTCCTTCCAGCCGGCCAAGGAGACAAAGAAGATACCTCTGGACCCGGAGGACCCGGAGAGGTTTGCTGTCATTGGTGCAAACCTGGATAGCAAATAGGAAGGCGAGCTCGTCGACTTCCTCCATGAGAATCGGGACATCTTTGCATGGTCCCCAAAGGACATGCCGGGTGTTCCGAAGGATTTCGCCGAGCACAAGCTACACGTCCGAGCGGACGCGAAACCTGTCAAGCAGCCTCTCCGCCGACTGTCGGAGGAGAAGAGAAGGATCATAGGAGAAGAGATAGCCCGGCTCCTGGCCGCCGGCTTCATTATGGAGGTGTTTTTCCCAGAGTGGCTTGCCAACCCGGTCTTGGTGTTGAAGAAGAACAATAAATGGCGTATGTGTATAGATTACACCAGCCTCAACAAAGCCTGCCCCAAAGATCCGTTTGCCCTACCACGGATCGATCAAGTGATAGACTCCACAGCCGGATGCGAGCTGTTGAGTTTCTTGGATGCTTACTCAGGATACCACCAGATCAAGTTGGACCCAGCCGACCGCCTGAAGACCGCCTTCATCACACCATTCGGAGCTTTCTGCTACCTGACTATGACATTCAGCTTGAGAAATGCCGGTGCCACTTTTCAGCGTTGCATGCAGAAATGCCTCCTCAAGCAACTCGGCAGAAATGCCCACGTCTATGTAGACGATATTGTGGTGAAGACGGAGAAGTGCAGCACCCTGCTAGAAGACCTCAGAGAAACATTTGCCAACTTTCGTCGATTCCAGATCAAGCTCAACCCTGAGAAATGCGTGTTCGGAGTACCAGCCGGCCAGCTTCTAGGCATTTTGGTCTCCGAACGCGGCATTGAGTGCAACCCAGTGAAGATCAAGGCCATAGAGAGAATGGAGATTCCTACCAAGCCGCGAGACGTTCAGAAGTTTACCGGGTGCCTGGCCTCCCTAAACCGCTTTATCAGCCGGCTAGGGGAAAAGGCTCTCCCCCTGTACCGACTCATGAAGGAGTCCACCCACTTCGAGTGGAACGACCAAGCAGACCAAGCTTTCCACGAGTTGAAGAAGATGCTGACCACACCGCCTGTCCTGGCAGCACCGACTGAGAAAGAGCCCATGCTCCTTTACATTGCTGCGACCAGCCGAGTGGTCAGTACAGTCATCATGGTCCAACACCCAGAAGAAGGCCGAGCTCAGTTGGTCCAGAGGCCGGTATATTATTTGAGCGAAGTACTGTCCACCTCGAAGCAAAACTACCCGTATTACTAGAAGATGTGCTATGGAGTGTACTTCGCTGCCAAGAAGCTGAAGCCCTACTTTCAAGAGCATCCCATCACGGTCGTATGCACTGCCCCGCTTGCTGAGATCATAGGCAGCCGGGATGCATCCGGCCGGGTGACTAAGTGGGCCATCGCGCTGGCTCCTTACACATCTTCTACCAGCCCCACACCGCCATCAAGTCCCAAGCATTGTCAGACTTCCTTGTCGACTGGGCCGAGACCCAGTACCTACCACCGGCTCCCGACTCCACTCATTGGCAGATGCACTTCGACGGATCCAAGATGCGCACCGGCTTGGGAGCCGACATCGTCCTCACCTCTCCCAAGGGCGACAAGCTCAAATACACATTGCAAATCCATTTTACCGCCTCCAACAATGTGGCCGAGTACGAGGCGCTCATACACGAGCTCCGGCTAGCCAAAGAACTCGGCATACGCCGGATCCAGTGTTATGGTGACTCGGATTTGGTGGTCCAGCAGTTATCTGGCGACTGGGACGCCAAGGACGCAAACATGGCGAGCTATCGATTCCTCGTCCAGCAAATCAGCGGATACTTTGAAGGGTGCGAGTTCCTCCACATGCCACGGGCCGACAACGAGCAAGTAGATGCCCTGGTACGGATCGGCTCCACCCAACAAGCTATTCCAACCGGCGTCTCTCTCCAGCGCCTCCTCAAACCGTCTGTCAAGCCGTCTCCAGAATCGGACTCCATCTTCGTACCGCCTACCCCTGATGCAGTCGGATCCGACTTGGGGAACCCAGCAGGCGGCTCGGGGACTTTGACAAGCGGCCCGGGGACTGCCATAGTCGCACCTGGCTTGGGGACTTCAAAACCCGGCCCGGGGACTGCAACGACACAACAGACGGTGGCCGACTCCAACTCTTCACCACCCAACCCACCCACCCGGGTCACAGTAGCCGTACTGACAACAGAAGAAGTCACAGCTCCATCATGGGCCCAGCCCATCCTCAACTTCCTAGTAAACAGAGAGCTGCCGACTGATGAGATCTCGGCAAGACTAGTTCAATGCCGAGCCGTAGCATACGCAATAATAAACAGAGAACTTGTTAATCATAGCGTCACTTGAGTCTTCCAGCGCTGCGTCGAGCTAGAGAAGGGCATAGCAATCCTCAAGGATATCAACCAAGGCGAATGCGGCCACCACGCGGCCTCAAGATCACTTGTCGCCAAAGCTTTCCGCCATGGTTTCTTCTGGCCGACTACTTTGGAAGACGCCAAGGAATTAGTCAAATGCTGCAAAGGATGCCAAGTCTTCAGCTCCAAGCAACACCTGCCGGCTTCTGCACTCAAGACCATCCCCCTCACCTGGCCCTTTGCCGTTTGGGGGCTGGACATGGTGGGCCCATTCAAGACAGCCCGCGGCGGCATGACACATCTGCTTGTCGCCGTGGACAAATTCACCAAGTGGATTGAAGCGAAGCCAATCAAGAAGCTGAACGGGCCGACTGCCGTGACATTCATCACAGGTATCACCACTCGGTATGCTATACCACACAGCATCATCACCGACAACAGCACAAACTTTGCCAAGGGAGCACTGGCACGTTTCTGCGTGACACGGGGCATCCGACTGGACTTAGCGCCCGTTGCCCACCCGCAGTCAAACGACCAGGTCGAGCGAGCAAACGGCCTCATCCTCTCCGGCATCAAGCCCCGACTGGTCGTACCACTGGAACATTCGGCCGGCTGCTGGCTCGATGAGCTGCCGGCTGTCCTCTGGAGTCTACGTACTACCCCGAATAAGTCAACCGGCTTCACTCCTTTCTTCCTTGTATATGGTGCCGAGGATGTCATCCCAACTGACATCGAGTTTGACTCACCTCGAATCACCATGTACACAGAGGCGGAGGCCAAGGAAGCGCGAGAAGACGGTGTTGACCTGCTAGAAGAGGGCCGGCTGTTAGCACTCAGCCGGTCTGCCATCTACCAGCAGGGTTTGCACCGTTACCACAACCGGAAGGTCAAGCCAAGATCCTTCCAAGAAGGCGATCTTGTGCTCCGGCTGATCTAGCGAACAGCCGGCCAGCACAAGCTCTCGGCCCCTTGGGAAGGCCCATTCTTCATCAGCAAGGCCCTAGGCAACGACTCCTACTACCTCATCGACGCACAGAAGCCGAAGGCACGCAAGAGGGATGATTCCGGCAAGGAGTCGGAACGACCATGGAACGCCAATCTCCTGAGAAGATTTTACAGTTAAAAGTAGTATGTATCATGCTACCTTTTTGTATTAAGTACAAGACAATGGGCCCCCCGAGGCGCACTCGGGGACTACCCTCCTTTATCTATGAATGACGAGTGTCATACCCATGAATGTACTATTACATTTGATTCTCTATCTGGCACCGGGTTCGACTAGTCGGCCCGGGGACTGGATGCCTTGAGTTATATTAAAAGTTCTACCTGAAGTCAGACAAGTAGTGTGCCAGCACCCAAGCCCTCTCTTGTTGTAAGTCGCAGCTCAAAGAACCGACTGTCCGACTGGCAAGAGCCAAAGGCAGGAAAGGTTTCCCACACGAAAAACAGCTAAGGACTAACGAACCTATATAACACAAGCCGGCCTCCCACCACACCTACCGGCTGCCAGAGCAGCCGGCTGGCCGGCTTCCCAGTCACTTCGCTACAATCCAAGAAAGGTAGAGTACTTGCCCTCCCAACCGGCCAAGCACTTCTCCAGCCACAGACTGCAGAGCAGCTGTTCGGCTAGGAAGGCGGCAACCAAGGGAGGGCGGCAAAGGAAACAGCCAAAGGATGAAAAGCAAGAACAATGGGAAGCCAAACACATGCATGATTATATTTACACATCAGGCCTTTAACAGGCCGGCAGTCAATATAGTTTGAATACACCCCCAGTGGGTGGAACTGTACAAACTTAACAAAATATCGTTCAAAGAGTAATAAAACAGGAAAGTAAAGGCGGCAGATTAGGCTAAGGGCGCAACAGGCGAGCCGGGCTGGTCGGTGGAGACGGCATCGCCGGCTGGAGGAGTGGCCAGCTGGCGAGTCTCGGCTTGATCATCGCCGGCTACAGGCGGTGCGCTCGCACGCGCCTTGTTTCTGGAGGCACGGTCAAGCTGAGGCTGGCCGGCTGCTCCACCATCTGGCACGGCGTCTTCACCCTCTTCCTCCTCCTCCTCGCCCTCGTCGCTGGAGTCGATCTCCTCCGCTGAGTCCTCGCCATCTGCTGGGTTCAGCCCGAACCACTCCTCCGGCTGGGCAACGCCGTTATCATCCACCTCAGGAGCAAAGGCGCTGGTGTCGGTGCAGTCGGCGATCGCCGAGGCACACTAGATGATAGTCGGCCGCGCCGGCTCCAGCTCCGTGTTGGCCTCCTGCCGCCAGGTGCCCAGCTGGTCCATGCTCAGCTCAGGAACCAGGCTTTGACGAACTCCAGCGCCCGCCTGGCGCCTGACCGAGCTGCAGAAGCCTTCCAGGCCTCGAAGCGGCCGGCCGCTACCTCCAGCCAGTCGGCAGTCCGACTGGGGGTGCGGGAAATCACCTCGCCGGGCCAGAGAGCGGCCAACACTTGAGCCCCAACACGCTGAAGCCGGCTGGAGGCGGGCTTGAATCGCCAGGAGCTGTTCCTCAAGCGACCGGCGAGCATTCGGCGCGATCTCAGCGCCAGCCTGCCGTTGCGCCTCGCGGTGGGCCTCGACGACCTGGTTGGCGGCAGTAGAGTAACCAGGGAAGTACTCTGCACAAGAAAGAAAGAGAAAGAAGAGAAAAATACAAAGTTAGAGAATGAACCAAACGGCAAGCGGCAAGCAAGGAACAAAGAAGAAGGCGGCCTACCGTCAACCAAGTCTTCGATCTGGCCGTAGCCGTTGATCAACGACTGCCTCACCTCAGCCCAGCTCGCCGCCTCGGTCTCGTACTCGGCTTGGAGGACGGCCTCGCTGTCCTGCACCGCCTTCAGGGCCGCCTTGTGGCTCTCCTCCTGGTCGGCCAGCCTCTTGACCAGGCGGTCACGCTCCTAAACCAAGGCGTCAAACTCGGCTTCCTTGGCGCGAAGGGCGGTCTGGGTCCTACCCAGCTGCTCCCTCAGGCTGGCATTGGCCTCTGCGGATATGGCAAAGAAGAAAAAAGCAATAAGAAAGAAGTCGTCAGGAAAGATCCGACCCGACTGCTCAGCAGTCAGCCCGAATCTCGGGGACTACACCCAGTGGGTGCGCTGACGCGCCCCCACGTGAGATAAAAGATGAAGCACTTACTCCGGCTCTCAGTTAGATCAGCAGTCTTCTGGGTCAGCTCCCGAGCCTGGGAGTTGAAGGCAGCCGCACGGAGGTTGTGGTAGTCCTGCAAGTCGGACAGAGAAGCGAATGAGAACAAGATAGCAAACAAAGCCTACCAAGAAGTTCCAAGCCGCCTGCTCAGCAGCTCACTCGGAACTCGGGGACTACACCCAGTGGGTGCGCTGACGCGCCCCCACGGAAGAAACCAAGATCAAGAAGCAAAAAACAGGAAGACTCACCCGAATGGCCGCCCGTGTCGCGAGGAGCTCGTCATTATACTGCCTCAGCACTGCAGCCTGGGACTGAAGCCGGTTCCGGACTTCTTGCGCCGCCACATTCACCACGGCCGTCCCACCACCCGGCGTCCACCCCGAGCTGGCGCTGGCCGTCTCCACGTCCTGGGCTGACGAGCTGGAGCCCGCAGCCTTCTGCGGGTCTGGAGCCGAAGTTGCCTTCCCCGTGCACTGGCGCGATGGCGACCGGACCACCAGGTCCGTCCTCACAGCCGGCTCGCCTCCAGCCGATTGCGCAGGCGGCGCGTTAGGCCGGCCGCCTTGGGCCGCCCCAGTCGGCGATGGCGGTGCCGCCTCCCTCTCCTGGACGACGACATCGTCCTCCCTCTCCATCCCCGGCAGGTCGCCACCGGCTTCCTCCGGCGGGGGCTCCGGGATCTCGGGCGCCGCGACATGCAGGGGGTGACAAGCAAGGCCCCCTCCGCTGCCGCTGCGGCTGCAGCCTCCGCCTGGGCCTTGGCCGCCGCGTCGGCTTGTGCCTTCGCCGATTCCTCCGCCTCCTCCTTCGCCGCCTTGGCGGCAGCCGCCCTCAGCTCTTCCGCCTCCCGCTCCTCCCGCGCCTCCCGCGCATTTCGCTCCATCGCCGCTTGAAGCTTGGCGCGGGGGTCCACGCGGCGGGTGCTCCCGGATCCTCCCGGCGATCCAACCACGGAGGCGGCAGCAACCCGCTCAAGAGAAAGCGGAGCCCTGGTTTTTGAGACAAGACAAGGATTCAGAAATCGACAAGAAAAGAAGAAGGAATATGCAAGAGAATCTACACTTACGCCGAAACCGTTTGCGGCTGCTTCACCACCTTGCGGAAGCGGGCCGCCCTTGCGGCCGCCTCATCCCGCCTGGTCGCCGCCGCCCCGCCCTTGGGCTTCTTCGGCCGACTGCCGAACAAGCCCGACGCGGCCCGGCACTTCTGCGCGCCGCCCCGAGCAGGCGGCGCGGCGGAGGAACCCGCGCCATGGTCGGACGCCGGCTGGCGGCGTGGGACGATTTCCGCCTCGTCGTCATCCGGCCAGTCGTCGAATCTGGCTCCAAGCCCGGAGGCGCCTGCTTCGCCGCCTCCCGCCTCGGTGTTGTCGTCCATGGCGGCCGCCCCCAAGTTGGGGTCCTCCAAGTCATTCTCTGCCCGGTCCGGGAGAAATCGGTGATCCGCCCCCGCTGTCCCGGCCGCAGGTCGAAGGAGAGGGCTCTGCAAAGACGTGCAGACTGGTCAGAGTCGGCCAAGAAAAACTTGGCGACAAAACTAAAAGAAGAGAAGATGAAGAAAGCATACCGTAGGCGGGGGATGAGCACGGGAGTACGGCTCCTTGCCAAACTACCACTCTGCGGAGAGCTTGCAGTTCGCGAGATAGTTCACCATATGAGCCACCTCGTCATGAGGCATCTCCTTGGTGCACATCCGACTCGGATCGAGTTGGCCGCTCATTTGACTGATCAAATGAGGGCGGCTTTGAAGCGGGAGCACCCGGCGCACGACGAAGGTGGCCAGCAGGTCGGACCCAGTCAGGCCCTCCGACTGGATCATTACCCGGAGTCGGGCAACGGCGGCGGCTCCAGCCGGCGACAGCGTCCTGGCCCGATAGGACCACTGGGGCCGCCTCCCAGCCGGCGGGCCGGCTATGTAAGCCGGCAGGTTGACGTAGTCGCCTTGTGGGGCGACGTTCTTCACGTAGAAGTACGATTTCTGCCAGCGCTTCACCGACTGGATCAGCGTGATGACAGGGAAGGGGTTCTCGGCTGCCGGCCTCCGCATCGCGATGAAGGCGCCGCTCTGAGCCGGCACGCCCTGCATGCGGGTGCTGAGCTTGGATGGGAAGAATTCCCCCCAGAGCTCGAGGGTGGGAAGAACACCAAGAAAGCCCTCGCACAGAGTGACGAAGGCGGACAGCAACACCACCGTGTTTGGAGTGAGGTGGTGCGGCTGGAGCTGATAAAGGTCGAGGAAGGAGCGGAAGAAGGCGCTCGTGCGCAGACCGAGGCCGCGCAGGAAGTGCGAGCGAAAGATTACCCGCTCGCCTTCCTCCGGCGCCAGCGTGATCTCCTTCTCCGGCGCGAGACGGACCTACACCTAGTCCTTGCCGGGCAACCGCCGCGTCTTGCGGAGGAAGCCGATGTGGTCCGTCTGGACGTTGGAGCCATCCCAGTCTCCGCCGTACTGCATGATGGCGAGAAGCTGGCGAGAAAGGGTGCGGCGGCGGAGAAAGCACGGCCCCGCGGCGGCGAAGCTGCAGGGTAGTGCGAAGATTGGTGGGACGGCGCGGCGGCAAGATGCTGCTGGGATGGAAAGAAGGAGGAAGAAGATGGCGGAGAGAGGATGAGCGTGCGAGCGTCTGCCGCTCCCCCTCCTCCCCTACTTATAGCCTCGTGCGGCGAAGCCGAGGAGGCGAGGCGTGGGGGGAACGTGGGATTAACTGCACCCACTCCCCCACGTCCTGCGATTACTACGCCCTAACGACGTGCAGAAACTGCCGCCGGAAGGCGCGCGGCCCGCTTTGGGCCACAGAGAATCCGCGCCTGGGCCTAGGCGTAGGAGTGATGGGCCCCCAGCCTGCGGCGACGTCCTGTCGCGCGCGTGGGTTGGCAGGCTTTTTTCAGCCGGAGGGTGTCACGTGGTACGCAGGCGGCGAGCGGCCGGCCCGCGACCCGGCGTGCGCACCAACCGACTCCCGCCTTCAGACTTCAGAAATTTCGCCAAGACGGCGCACCCAACCGAAGCCGGCTCCTAGCTGCTGGCTCGTCAAGATAAGAAGCTGACCGAACTTCTCGACCTCCTCTCAGCCTCGAAGCCCAACCAGCTTCGGGGACTACTGTCGGAGTAAATGGCCATGGGTAGGCTACCCGACTCCCCCTGGCTCTTCGAAAAATTACCAGGCCAATCGAGCCTTCAAGCATCCAGAGAACGGGGCCGCCTTCCTCTGGCCGGCTATCCCCAAGGCCGACTACCAGAAGGCGACCCGGCCTCAAAAACCTTCCCGAAGAAAGCTACGAGACGGCCGACTCCAGGAAGCCGGCCCCAAGAGGACCGACTCCCAGAAGCCGGCCATGAAGAAGGCCGACTCCCAGAAGCCGGCCAAGACTGCACCCACCAGGGCTGCACCCACATAACGGTGATAAGACGGGGCGTGGCCGCAGTATAGCCTGCCACCCCCGAATCCCGGAGCCTGCATGGCCACAGTGCGCCGTACGGGTCAGCCATCCCCCGTCCGGCGCGGCACTGTAGCCATGTTGACCGCGACGTCGCCCACGACAGGCGCCAGTACGGCCCGCGGGCGGCGGGCCCCTTCAGCCAGAGAGACGCTCGAAGGCGGCCTGGCCTCCCCTAGTCGGCCTGGGGCGTAGCCGGCTCCCGATAGCCGGCTACCTCCCTCCCTCGAAATATGTGCATCATTAAGGAGACAAGACGAGGTGAGGCTACAGTGAGAGCCCGCCAGGCGGCGGCACTGTAGACACGCTTACCTCAACAAATCCCTCATCATCAGGGGCGAGGCAACAGTAACCAGCCGCCGACAAGGCCCCCAGGCGGTGGGGCTGGCCTGTCGGCCAACAGGCCGGCAGCCGGCGGGACCCACCAGTCGGCGGGCCCCAACGGCTGGCGGAGAAGCCGGCGAGCACAGACACTGACGACTGGGACCCGCACCCAACCGGATTACCATTGTACCCCTGGGCGTAGGCCTATATAAACCCCCCGGGGCACCCATGCAAAGGGTTGATCTTTAAGATAGTTTTAGCCACCACGTAGAGGGAAGAGGAGAGCTAGCCTTGCGTTTCTTCATCCTCTAGCCAAATAGCTCAAGGAGCACTTGTAGCTACTTGTGTTGATCTAGTGATCATGCGGAGACCCCGCAGAGCAGGACTAGGGGTGTTATCTTCACGGAGAGCCCCGAACCTGGGTAAGATTCGCCGGCGTGCATGTCTTTGCCTTATCCCGTTTCCAGGCACCGGCGATGTCTTACTGGCTCTCACAATGATAAGCCACCCGTTGGCATATGTCGCACCTACCACCCGACAAGATGTGAATTAAAGTAACCACCTTAAGTTGAACCATTAATTAACATCCTCACATCTGTCATGGAAATTCACTCAAACCCAATCCACGTCTACGAGCATAGCATAGCAATATAAGCAAACGTAGAAGTAACTCCCAATGGTTCGATAATAAACAGGGCAATAGGTACTACCTCATCTACTTCCCAAAACCCACATATTAAACAGTCCTAACCATGCAATAGTTTGAGGGTTGATCTAACGGAATAAAACTGGGTGGTAAAGAGGTATGATCAAAGTGTTACTTGCCTTGCCGATGCTCCGTGAAACCTAGAGACTCGTAGTAGCACGCTTCGCACTCCGGGTACTCTATCGCAAACAAACAATACATACATAAGCAATCAAGCAAGGGTGCACGGGTAAAACTCAAAATAAGAGATCTAACCAGAAAGTTCAACTTAAGAACTCCGGTTTGCAAAAAAAATCAAATCGAACGAAGCAACGAAACTCAAACGGCGAAAGAAACAATCTCCGTTTACTAATCTGGACCTAAGTCAAATTTTACAGTAGCAAAAACTTGTTAAAGTTGGTTAAACGGAAAGAGGGTTTCGAGATGAAACTCTAGGCGCTTGAATCGCCTGATTCCGATAAACGAGCAAAAAGTTATACTAAAAGGAAAAACAGATCGGAAATCGCGATCGAAAATAATCGCAAAAATTCCGAGAAAAAGAAAAACTGACGAACAGGCTAACGAACGAACGTTCGCTGTCTGCGGCTAAACGACGAAAACCCTTCGTCAAAACGAACGTACGAACGGGCGTTCGCTAAATAAACTAAACCGAAAAAAACCGATCTAATAAAAAAACCACTGTTTTTAAAAAAACCGGGCTGTTTTTCCGAAGAAAACCACCGGCGACGGGGCGGCTACCTCCGGCGAGGTCCGGCGTCGGGCTCCGGCGGGCGGGGCGGCGGCGGTCGACGAAGCGGGATGAG
>NC_057808.1:65944581-65953056 GCF_018294505.1 Triticum aestivum | reverse complement strand
GGCGGCGGTCGGGACGGGCGGTTTCGGCGGGGCGCGGCGGCGGCGCGATCCGGCAGCGGCGCAAGGGTTTGGCGGGGCTGGGGCGCCTCGGGATTTAAAGGCCCAGCCGGGTCGGTGTCCCAGGCGGACACGGCCCGGTTAGGTCGATTCTTTTTTTAAAATAGTTTCGCGCAGAAAAACAATTAAAAGAAATACTAAACGGACTCCAAAAATCCTGAAATAAAATTTCTCCGTCCTCTAAAATCAAGCCGGACAAGATGAACATTTATTTGGGGCCTAAATGAAATTTTAAAAACGCACATTTTCCTAAATTCAAATAAAATAGTGATAAAATCCGAAATAAAATCTTATTTGATTTTATTATTAAATCCTCAATATTTCTTTATTTTGGGAAAGTCATTTTATTCCCTCTCTCTTATTCTTATTATTGAAATAATTGAAGATAAAATAAATAAAATCAAATCATCCTATTTTCAAAATTTGAGAAAACCCAAATATGAAAATAACGAAATCCCCAACTCTCTCCGTGGGTCCTTGAGTTGCGTAGAATTTCTAGGATCTAGCCAAGATGCAAATAAAAATATGATATGCAATGATGATCTATTGTATAACATTCCAAATTGAAAATTTGGGATGTTACACCAACTCTCAAGGTGAGAAAGGGCAATGCACGGCACCGAAGAGGCTAGCAATGATGGAAAGGTGATAGTGCGTATAATCCATGGACTCAACATTAGTCATAAAGAACTCACATACTTATTGCAAAAATCTACAAGTCATCAAAAACCAAGCACTACGCGCATGCTTCTAGGGGGATAGATTGGTAGGAAAAGACCATCGCTCGTCCCCGACCGCCACTCATAAGGATGACAATCAAAGAACACCTCATGTTTCAAATTTGTCACACAATGTTTACCATACGTGCATGCTACGGGACTTGCAAAATTCAACACAAGTATTTCTCAAATTCACAACTACTCCACTAGCACGACTCTAATATTACCATCTTAATATCTCAAAACAATCATCAAGTATCAAACTTCTCATAGAATTCAACGCACTTTATCCAAAAGTTTTTATTATACCAATCTTGGATGCCTATCATATTAGGACTAATTTTATAGCCAAAGCAAATTACCATGCTGTTCTAAAGGACTCTCAAAATAATATAAGTGAAGCATGAGAGATCAATAATTTCTATAAAATAAAACCACCACCGTGCTCTAAAAAGATATAAGTGAAGTACTAGAGCAAAATTTATCTAGCTCAAAAGATATAAGTGAAGCACATAGAGTATTCTAATAAATTCCAATTCATGTGTGTCTCTTTACAAGGTGTGTACAGCAAGGATGATTGTGGTAAGCTAAAAAGCAAAGACTCAAATCATACAAGACGCTCCAAGCAAAACACATACCATGTGGTGAATAAAAATATAGGCTCAAGTAAAGTTACCGATAGACGAAGACGAAAGAGGGGATGGCTTCCGGGGCATCCCCAAGCTTAGGCTTTTGGTTGTCCTTGAATTTTACCTTGGGGTGCCTTGAGAATCCCCAAGCTTAGGCTCTTTCCACTCCTTATTCCATAATCCATCAAATCTTTACCCAAAACTTGAAAACTTCACAACACAAAACTCAACAAAAAATCTCATGAGCTCCGTTAGTGCAAGAAAACAAACCACCACTTTAAGGTACTGTAATGAACTCATTCTTTATTTATATTGGTGTTAAACCTACTGTATTCCAACTTCTCTATGGTTCATACCCCCCGATACTAGCCATAGATTCATCAAAATAAGCAAACAACACACTAAAAACAGAATCTGTCAAAAATGGAACAGTCTGTAGCAATCAGATTTGTTCGAATACTTCTGGAACTCCAAATATTCTGAAAAACTAGAACAACCTGGACAATTTTTATATTGATCTACTTCAAAAAGAATTGGTATTTTATCATGTTCTGTTGAATTTTAACAATTATTTTCGTGAGCGCAAAGTTTCTGTCTTTTTCAGCAAGATCAAACAACTATCACCCAAGAAGATCCTATTGGTTCTACTTGGCACAAACACTAATTAATACATAAAAACACATCTAAACAGAGGCTAGATGAATTATTTATTACTAAACAGGAACAAAAAGCAAGGAACAAAAATAAAATTGGGTTGCCTCCCAACAAGCGCTATCGTTTAACGCCCCTAGCTAGGCATAAAAACGAGAATAGATCTAGGTATTGTAATCTTTGGTATGCAATCCATAAGTGGCTCTCATAATAGATTCATAAGGCAATTTAATTTTCTTTCTAGGAAAGTGTTCCATGCCCTTCCTTAACGGAAATTGGAATCTAATATTCCCTTCTTTCATATCAATAATTGCACCAATCGTTCTAAGGAAAGGTCTACCAAGAACAATGAAATCTACCGGCACATAATTCCTATTTCCAACAATAAGAACATCATTAATCCTTCCCATAGGTTTCTTAATGATCGAATCTGCAAGATGCAAGTTTAAAGAACAATCATCAAATTCAGGGAAACCTAACACATCACACAAAGTTTTTGGAATCGTGGAAACACTAGCACCCAAATCACACAAAGCATAGCATTCATGATCTTTAATTTTAATTTTAATAGGAGGTTCCCATTCATCATAAAGTTTTCTAGGGACAGAAACTTCTAATTCAAGTTTTTCTTCATAAGATTGCATTAAAGCATCAACGATATGTTGGGTAAAAGCTTTATTTTGACTATAAGCATGAGGAGAATTTAACACGGATTGCAACAAGGAAATACAATCTATCAAAAAACAATTATCATAATTAAATTCCTTGAAATCCAAAATAGTGGGTTCATTGCTATGTAAAGTGACCTCTTCAATCCCACTTTTACCAATTTCTGCATCAAGATCTAGAAACTTCGAATCATTGGGACGCCTTTTAACTAAAGTTGACTCATCTCTAGTCCCATCATTATCAAGATTCATATTGCAGAACAAAGATTCAATAGGAGACACATCAATCACTTTTAGATCTTCATCCCTATTATCGTGAAAATTAGAAGAACACGCTTTTACAAAGCAATCTTGCTTAGCACGCATCCTAGCGGTTCTTTCCTTATACTCATCAATGGAAATTCTCATAGATTTGAGAGACTCATTGATATCATGCTTAGGTGGAATATATCTAAGTTTCAAAGAATCAACATCAAGAGAAATTCTATCCATGTTCCTGGTCAATTCATCAATCTTAGGCAATTTTTCTTCAAGCAAAGCATTGAAATTCTTTTAAGAAATCATAAATTCTTTAACACTAGTCTCAAAATCAGAGGGCAACTTATTAAAATTTCCATAAGAGTTGTTGTAGGAATTACCATAATTATTAGAGGAATTACTAGGATACGGCCTAGGATTAAAGTTTCCTCCGTACGCGTTGTTACCAAAATTGTTCCTACCAACAAAATTCACATCCATAGATTCATTATTATTCTCAATCAAAGTAGACAAAGGCATATCATTAGGATCAGAAGAAACACTCTTATTAGCAAACAACTTCATAGGTTCATCCATCTTTCCACTCAAAACATTAATCTCTTCTATCGCATGAACCTTTTTACTAGTAGATCTTTCGGTGTGCCATTGAGAATAATTAACCATAATATTATCTAGGAGTTTAGTAGCTTATCCTAAAGTGATTTCCATAAAAGTGCCTCCCGCGGTCGAATCTAAAAGATTTCTAGAAGCAAAATTCAATCACTCTCCCGAAGGTTTCATTCCGTTTGATATTCCTTTTCTGCGAAACACTGAAATAGGCAAACAAACAGAAATTTGCACTGGGCCTTTGGTTAGTAGGTTAGTCCCAAAAATAATATAAAAGTGTATAATAAAGCCCATTAAACATCCAAAACAGATAATATAATAGCATGGAACAATCAAAAACTATAGATACATTGGAGACGTATCAGGACTGCTCCACCCGACCCGGCCGCGCCTCAACCCGGCCCGGGGACTGCTCCACCCGACCCGGCCGCGCCTCAACACGGCCCGGGGACTGTCTAACCCGGCCCGGGGACTGCCGAACCCGACCCGGGGGGCTGCTGAACCCGGCTCGGGGGCTGCCGCCCCATAACCCGCCATGGTGACCGTCTTCGCCATGGTGACGACACCATCATGGGCGCTGCCCATCTCAGAGTTCCTGGAGAATGGGGTCCTCCCCATGGACGAGACCGAAGCTCGGCAAGTGCAGTGCCGAGCGTCCGCCTACAGCATCATCAACAACGAGCTCGTCAAGCGCAGCTCCACCGGCGTATTCCAGCGCTGCGTCGAGCAAGACAAGGGCATTGAGATCCTCCTCGACATACACCAGGGCGAGTGCGGGCACCACACCGCCTCGCGGTCCCTGGTGGCCAAGGCTTTCCGCCATGGTTTCTACTGGCCCACGGCCCTCGAAGACATAGAGTCGCTCATCCTCAAGTGCGAAGGATGCCATCGCTTCAGCAAGCGCAGCCACCAACCGGCATCGGCACTCCGGACCATCCCGATCGCCTGGCCCTTCACGGTTTGGGGACTCGACATCATGGGGCCCTTCAAGACCGCTCGAGGTGGCATGACGCATCTGCTGGTGGTGGTGGACAAGTTCACCAAATGGATCGAAGCAAGGCCAATCAAGAAGCTGGACGGGCCAACGGCCGTCCGGTTCGTCAAGGACATCGCGGTGCGCTACGGCATGCCGAACAACATCATCACGGACAACGGCACCAACTTCGCCAAGGGCGCGCTCGCGCAGTACTGCTCCGTCTCTGGCATCCGCCTCGACCTGGCTTCCATTGCACATCCGCAGTCCAACGGCCAGGTCGAGCGGGCCAACGGCCTCATCCTATCCGGCATCAAGCCGCGACTCGTCGAGCCGCTCCTCCATTCGCCCGGCAGCTGGCTTGACGAGTTGCCGGCCGTCCTCTAGAGTCTCCAAACAACACCGAACCGGTCGACCGGGTTCACCCCGTTCTTCCTCGTCTATGGAGCAGAAGCCATCATCCCGACCGACATCGAGTTCGACTCGCCGCGCGTCACGATGTACACCGAAGCCGAGGCCAAAGAGGCCCGCGAAGACGGTGTCGACCTGCTCGAAGAAGCACGTCTCCTAGCGCTCAGCCGCTCAGCCATCTACCAGCAAGGCCTGAGGCACTACCACAACAAGAAGATCAAGCCCCTCGCTTTTCGGGAAGGAGACCTCGTCCTCTGACTCGTCCAAGAGTAGACCGGCCAACACAAGCTGTCCTCCCCATGGGAGGGCCCCTTCATCGTCAGCAAGGCCCTGTGCGATCGCAACACCTACAACCTCATCGACGCCCGCAAGTCAAACAAGCGCAAGAGAGACACCGCCGGCGAAGAAACAATCCGGCCGTGGAACGCAGAGCTCCTCCGCCCATTTTACAGTTAGCCGTGTGCACGTATGTATCGCTACCTTTTGTAATCATTTGAAAACTATCGGATCCCCGAATGACGCTCGGGGCTGCCCTTTCCGACCAAGCTATTGTGTCTCCTACATTTGTGCATTACTTTCCTCTTAAACCAACCCGACCACTGGGTCGGCTCGCTCGACCAGGGGGCTCGGGAGCTGGCCGGCTCGGCCACCTGCCGTTTTCCTTAGCGGCTCCTAATGCGTTGGATCGCCATGGCCTCTCACTTCGCCCTAAGACGCAGAACCGGCTTCAACTATTGGCTGGCAAGCACATGAAACCAAAGCACCAGCACGCCACGAACACTAAGTCAAGAACCGCCGCGTCGCCCAACCCGGCCCCGCCACTTTAAGTTGCTGCACGACCGGCTGCTCGCCAACCCGGCCCCGCCGGATTACTGTCAGCCGGCCTAGTGGGTGTTTCACTCGCGCTCAACATTTCAAAGTCCTAAGTATCGCACGCTCCTCTCAAAGAACGAACCCCTTGTCACGGACCGGAGCCTCGGCCATCAGACTCGCGAGGGGAGGGGGGAACCCAAAGGGGGAAAGTTGCGAGAAAACGACTCCAAAGACGAAAAGCAAGAGCGTAGGCATCCACGAAGTTTTTGCATACCGCCGGGTCGCTCAACCCGGCCTCGCCGCTTTAAGTTGCCGCACGACCGGCTGCTCGCCAACCCAGCCCCGCCGGATTGCCGCCAGCCGGCTCAGTGGGTGTTTCGCTCGCGCTCAACGTTTTGAAAACCTAAGTACTGCACACTCTTCTCAAAGGCCGAGCCCCTTGTCACGGACCAGAGCCTCGACCGTCAGACTCGCGGGGGAGAAGCCCAGGAGGGGAAAGTGCAGGAAAACGGCTCGAAAAAACGAAAAGCAAAGACGCAAACATTCACAAAGCTCATACATCATAAGTTCATAAACAGGCCCAAGGTCAGAGTTCATTACACCCAGTTAACCCCCAGTGGGTGGGTGGACCTGCTACCTAACATAAATTTTTACTAAGTTAAAAATCAGGCATTCCCGCCGCCGGACCGCACAGCTCCCGGGTCTGCTGAGGTGCCGGTATCCTCCTCCCCGGCGTCCGCGTCGCGGTAGACGTCCGTCTCCTCGGAGCTGCCCTTTGGGTCGTCCAGAAGCAGGCCGTAGTCGTCGGCAGGCACAACTCCGCCATCCTCCGCCCGCTCCGGCTGGAACTCGTCATGGAAGGCGAACCCGGCGATGTAGCTGGCCCGGGCGGCGATCCGCCCGGCCTCCGCCTGCAGCTGGTTCTCCAAGTCGGCCCGCTGGCCCATCAACGCATCCAGCGCCAGGTCCGGATTCCAAGACATCGTGAACCTGAGCGCCATCTCGGTGTCGGCACGAGCGGCGGAAACCCACTACTCATGAAGATGGTCCGGGCCCACCTCCAACCACCACGCCATCCGCGTGAAGCTGTTCGGCGTGACAGAACCCAGCCAGAGGGCCGCCGTCATCGCTGCGCCGGCCTCAGAGAGCCGCCCCATCTGCTCGCTCAAGACTCGCAGATGGGCCTCGGCGGCGGTCACGATCTCCGAGAAGGTCCAGGCCACCCGCGGGTCAGTCCCGGAGCCGACGATCCCCTGCGGGTCGCGCTGAAAGCGGACCGCCTCCTCCGCCAGCTGGCGCTCTCCGAGAAGGCCCCTGTCGAAAAGAAAAGCAAGTCAGAAGAAAGTCACTAAGGAAGAGAAGCCGGGGCCCCAGCCCGGCAAAAAACCCAAGGAAATCACTTACTGGTGAACGCCAACTTCTTGGCAACGACTTAATCACTGAAGCTGAAGAAATGTGTAAAGTCATTCGTGAAAATCTCAAAGCCGCGCAATCGCGTCAGAAGAGTTACTATGATAGTAAGCACCGTGATGTGGCTTTCGAGATCGGAGACCATGTCTACCTCCGCGTCTCTCCAATGAAAGGCACTCGTCGCTTCGGTATCAAAGGGAAGCTTGCCCCTAGATACGTGGGTCCTTTCAAGATCATTGGCAAAAGAGGCGACCTCGCCTATCAACTTGAGCTTCCTTCCAACTTCGCGAACGTGCATGATGTGTTCCACGTGTCACAGCTTCGCAAGTGCTTCAAGACGCCTGAGCGCACCATCAACTTCGAAGAGATTGACCTCCAAGAAGATCTATCTTATCATGAGCACCCGTTCCTATTCTTGAAGAAACTGAGCGCAAGACTCGCAACAAGTCAATCAAATTCCTGAAAGTGAAGTGGTCGCACCATTCCGACCGAGAAGCCACCTGGGAACGCGAGGACCATCTCCGTTCCGAATATCAGGAGTTCTTTCAGTCCTAGATCTCGGGACGAGATCCTCTCGTAGTGGTGGAGTGTTGTAACACCCCGGATGTAACTTTCCATATTTGTAACTCCAACTCTTGCCATTTTCGGCAATGTGTTATGATATTCCCTCCGTGGTCGGGTTTTTGTTTTATGTTTGCATTTTGTTCATGTCATGCATCTCATATCATGTCATCATGTGCATTGCATTTGCATACGTGTTCGTCTCATGCATCCGAGCATTTTTCCCGTTGTCCGTTTTGCAATCCGGCGCTCCCACCTCCTCCGGCGCATCCCTCTTGTTTTCTTTTCGTGAGCGGGTGTTGAATGTTCTCGGAATGGACCGAGGCTTGTCAAGTGGCCTTGGTATACCACCGGTAGACCACCGGTCAAGTTTCATTCCATTTGGAGGTCGTTTGGTACTCCAACGGTTAACCGGGCAACCGCAAAGTCCATTTGTGTGTTGCAGCAAAACCCCCCTCAAAACCAGCCCAAAACTCCTCTAAGTCACTTCCATGCTCAAGGTCGTTCGATCACGATCGTGTGGGCGAAAACCGCACCTCATTTGGACTCTCCTAACTCCCTCTACCTATATATTTGCACCTCCCCCCGAAATCTCGCAGTCCCCGAAACCCTAGCCTCTCCCTCCGTGCGCCGGACACGTCCGCCCGGCGCCGGACGTTTCTCCGCCGCCGCCCGCGACCAACCAGGGGACGCCACGTGTCGCCGCCGCCCTCACCGCG
>NC_057808.1:65933229-65944210 GCF_018294505.1 Triticum aestivum | reverse complement strand
GCCGCGCAGACCCCGCCGCGCCGTCGCCTCCTCCACTCCCTCCGACCCGCGCCTCGCCGTCCTCTTCTTCCTCCGCCGCCCGGCCGCCGTCGTGTCCTCCCGCAGCTCCAGCACCGGCGACGAGCCTGAGCCGAGATCCCGATCCAGTCAACCCTCAGGTTGACCCCGAGATTCCCCGAAATATTTCCAAGTCGTGTTATTTTTACAATATGTGCACCTGTTCTATGCATTATAACTCTCTTCATATAGCTCCGTTTTGCACGTGTAATATATCAAAATGTTCGTCTCGTGATGATCTACATTTTGTTCCATTGCACCATGTTCATTAGAGTCCATCTTGATGCCCAAATCTCTGGCGCAAGAGTGCTACTTGCTGTTATCTGTTGTTACTTAGCAGAACTTGGGGATTTGTTATTTTTGTTGCATTTAATCTGTGCATCTTATGAGTATGATCTCTACATGTGTTTTGTTGTATGCCATGCCACCTTTACAGAGGTGTATACCATGTATTTTTGTGATATCTGTGGTGACTAGCACAAGCATGCAAACTAGGCTCCGTAATGTTTCTGATTTCAGGGACTTAATGATTTATGCTGTTATTTTGTTGCCATGTAAACTTGATGCTACAGAGAGATCCATGCATATTTTGGAGATGTTCAGTAAGGATGTTTTGTAGATATTATTGTAATGGATTCATTCCTGCCCTTGTTTGCAATTATGGAGTGCCATAGGATGACTCAATATTGCTCTACTTTTGCTATAAAATATTTCTGGCAGATTGTTTACGTGTTATTCAATTTTGTCAAGCTTTTTGTAGTTGTTCCATTCTTGCTATGTTCTTGATCTTGGCATGGATAGCTTCATAAACATGCCATCTTGCTGTAGGTATACTTGTTTTGTCATGCATTGCTTTGTGTTGAGTGAATCAAGCTCACCAAGATGCCTTCATATTATTGTTTCTGCCATGCTCTGTTTTCTGCTAAGCCTGAAACCTGTTAACGAAACTTGCTATGTTCACATGGCTGCCATCATATCTTCTAGTCCTTTTTGGCTTATGGTCAGTAAGGGACTTTTGTCACATGCATTTAGTAGAATACTGCCATGCCTTGTTTTGCTATGTTAAGTTCCTGTAGCATGTTGTTTTCGTGCTCTGAACATTGCTACCTCATGCTGTTTCAGGCATGTCCAGTAATTTCACCAAGTCTGTGAACCTGTTATCTTTTGCACTTTTGCCATGCTTGTTTGAGCTAGTTATGTTGTGATCTAGCCGTAGCTCAGTGTTCATCTTTTGTCAAGCATCTCCTGTAGGTTACTGCCATATGCTTTGTTGCTATGTTGGAGTGCTGTAGCATTGTTACTTGTTGCATTCTAAGTGCTATCATACTGTTAATCGCAGATTCGTGTCATTCTTGTTTTGCTTGCCATTTGCAAACCGTGCATCCGTTTCCGGTGATCTTTATATCGATTTCGACCGAAATCATCTCATCTTTCCAGTTGCATGCTTGGTTTGCCAAGTTACTGCCATGTTCATCATTTTCCTTCCGGAGCACGCATATGCATCGCATATCATATCTTGCATATCATTCATGTATTGCATCATGTCGCTTGTGCATTTCTCGTGGTTGATTGTGGTTCCATTGCTTGTGTTCTTATCTTGGGTAGAGCCGGGAGACGAGTTCGTGAACGAGGAACCTGTTGAGTACGCTTACGAGGATCAAGCTTTCGACAACTCTGAGAACCTTGCAGGCAAGATGACCATACCCTCGAAATCACTTCTATCTTTGCTTTGCTAATTGTTCGCTCTATTGCCATGCTGCGATACCTACCACTTGCTATATCATGCCTCCCATATTCCCATGTCATCCTCTAACCATCCTTTCCTAGCAAACCGTTGTTTGGCTAAGTTACCGCTTTTGCTCAGCCCTTCTTATAGCCTTGCTAGTTGCAGGTAAAGTTGAAGTTGGTTCCATGTTGGAACATGGATATGTTGGGATATCACAATATCTCTTATTTAATTAATGCATCTATATATATTTGGTAAAGGGTGGAAGGCTCGGCCTTATGCCTGGTGTTTTGTTCCACTCTTGCCGCCCTAGTTTCCGTCATACCGGTATTATGTTCCTTGAGTTTGCGTTCCTTACGCGGTTGGGTGATTTATGGGACCCCGTTGACAGTTCGCCTTGAATAAAACTCCTCCAGCAAGGCCCAACTTTGGTTTTACCATTTGCCACCTAAGCCTTTTCCCCCGGGTTTTCGCGAGCCCGAGGGTCATCTTATTTTAACCCCCGGGCCAGTGTTCCTCTGAGTGCTGGTCCAAACTAGAGCACCGTGCGAGACCGTCCCTTGGCAACTTGGGTTATGTTGGTACCTGTACGCTTCGCTTATCCGGTGTGCCCTGAGAACGAGATATGTGCAGCTCCTATCGGGATTTGTCGGCACATTCGGGCGGCTTTGCTGGTCTTGTTTTACCATTGTCGAAATGTCTTGTAAACCGGGATTCCGAGACTGATCGAGTCTTTCCGGGAGAAGGTTTATCCTTCGTTGACCATGAGAGCTTATGATGGGCTAAGTTGGGACACCCCTGCAGGGTATTATCTTTCGAAAGCCGTGCCCGCGGTTATGAGGCAGATGGGAATTTGTTAATGTCCGGTTGTAGAGAACTTGTCACTCGACTTAATTAAATTACATCAACCGTGTGTGTAGCCGTGATGGTCTCTTCTCGGGGGAGTCCGGGAAGTGAACACGGTTTGAGTTATGAATGACGTAAGTAGGAGTTCAGGATCACTTCTTGGTCATTGCTAGATGACGATCGTTCCGTTGTTTCTCTTCTCGCTCTCTTTTGCGTATGTTAGCCACCATATATGCTTAGTGCCTGCTGCAGCTCCACCTCATTACACCATCCTTTCCTATAAGCTTAAATAGTCTTGATCTCGCGGGTGTGAGATTGTTGAGTCCTCATGACTCACAGATTTCTACCCAAAAACAGTTGCAGGTGCCGACGATGTCAGTGCAGATGATGGGATCGACCTCAAGTGGGAGTTCGATGAGGAACGTGGTCGTTACTATGTGTCTTTTCCTGATGATCAGTAGTGAAGCCCAGTTGGGACGATCGGGGATCTAGCATTTGGGGTTATCTTATTTTTCATTTGGATCTTGACCGTAGTCAGTCTATGTGTGGATTTTGGATGATTTATGAATTATATTTATGTATTGTGTGAAGTGGCGATTGTAAGCCAACTCTTTATCCCATTCTTGTTCATTACATGGGATAGTGTGAAGATGACCCTTCTTGCGACAAAACCACAATGCGGTTATGCCTCTAAGTCGTGCCTCGACACGTGGGAGATATAGCCGCATCGTGGGCGTTACAGCCTCCACAACCTTGGCGGCCTCCGCCTTGAGGCGCTCCACCTCGGCCTCAAGACGGCCCTTGTCGCCCGCCAGCTGCTCCCGCAGCTGGCTGGCTTCGTCGAGCGCCCGCGGGGCTCCCGTCGCCTCCGCCCTCACCCTCTCCACCTCGGTTCCAAGCCGACCGGTGTCAACAACGAGCCGGTCGTAGTGGAAACCAGCCCGAATCAGCCGGGTCCTCCAAGACAGCACCTCGGCTGCAGAAGAAAGACTCGGAAACAAAGTACTATTTTAAGATTCGACCCAACTGCTACGCAGTTGGCCTGAATCTCGGGGGCTACACCCAGTGGGTGCGCTAGCGCGCCCCCACTAAAAAAGAGAATGCAAGAAAAGTACCTGCCGCGGCGCGGAGCTCCTCCTTCTTGGCAACAAGCTGCTCCTTGAGCCGCCGATGCGTCTCCAGGAGCCGGTTGAAGACGCTGACCCGGTAGAAGTCCAGTTGCTGCAGAAAGCAACAATCAATACAAGACATAAGTTTTAAGATTCGACCCAACTGCTATGCAGTTGGCCCGAATCTCAGGGGCTACACCCAGTGGGTGCGCTAGCGCGCCCCCACAAAGAAGAAGCAATGAAAAAAAAGAAAAGCAGAATGCAACGGAAAACTTACAAACACGGCGCACTCCAGCTCCTGCGTCGCCTCCACCTCGGCCTGGGCGAAGGCCTGGATCCAGTCCGTCCGCCCTCGCAGGCGCCGGGTCACAGCGGCCATTGCCGCCTCCTCCTAAGTTGGAGGCCCGAAGAAGACCTCGCCGGTCCCGCTTCGCGTCGGCTGCGACCCGGCGACCTGACGACCCCCCGACCTGAGCACCAGGGCGTGCTCCCCGCTGGCCTCGCCCCTGCGGTCGGCGCCCTCTCCGGCGCCCTCGCCGGCACCATCACCGGTTCGGCGACCGGAGTAGCCTGCGGCCCCACCACCAATGGCGCTTCGCTCATTTGCACCTGGGGCGTTCCCTCCGGTGCCATCCGCGGCGCCTCCTCCAAGACGGCGTCGCCGCCGCCTCCGTCGGCCCCCGCCCGCTCGACCACGTCAGTCCGCGGCGGGGTGTCGTCCCCGATGACCACGACCTCCCAGTCGAGGTCCATCACATCCGCACGGCCGCCTTGGCTGTGTTCCCCCTCTAACGACAGCACGAAGACCGTCGCCGCCGCCACCGTCCTCGCCGGCATCTCCGGCCATGCCGGCTCCTCGCCGGCTCGCGCCCACGTCGTCGCGGTGCTAACCCAGGCCTGGGTCGACGCCGCCTCCAGCTCCGCCTCGGCCCGATTCCGGTCCCGCCAGGCCAAGCCTTTGGCGTTGGCCAGGTCCAGACCGAGGTCTGGATCCGCCCACTCCTCCTCCTCCTCATCCTGGTTGACGGTACCGGACCGGCTCCTCCAGAACGTGGCGCCCTCGACAGACGCAGCATCCGCCGCCGCCAGCGCCAGAGAGATCGGCGACCTGAAACCCAAGACAAACTAAATATAAGCCAAGCAGAGCCGCTCGGCCACTCGGTTCAAGCAAAAAGAAACTCACCCCGGCACCACCGGAACGACGGGCCTCGCCGCCCTCTCCTGCGGAGCGTCGTGCCTCCTCTTAGCAGCCGGCTTTGCGCCCCCGATCGGGTCCGCGGCGCGCCTCACGGCCGGGGCCCGCGACGCGACGTTGTCCTTCCCGTGCGGACGGCTCGCCGCCGGCGCCCCTCGAGACGACCCGGCTCCGGCCACGCCGCCGCCTCCCCCACCTGGCACCGCTGCGACAACAACTTGCGTCAGCCTCTCAAGACCGTCCCGCGACCGGCGACTCAAGAAGTAAACACAAGACTTACCGGCTCGGCGTCCTGCACCCGCGTCAGCGGTCGCCTCCTCCTCTCTGCCGTTGGCCTCGGGCTCCTCCGAGGCGACGCGCACCACCTGCGTCCGCGCCTGGTCGTAAGGATGCCGGATGGCGTTCAGGAGCACCTCCCGCGTAGCATTGATACGTCTCCAACGTATCTATAATTTTTATTGTTCCATGCTATTATATTATCGATCTTGGATGTTTTATACACATTTATATGCTATTTTATATGATTTTTGGGACTAACCTATTAACCTAGAGCCCAGTACCAGTTTCTGTTTTTCCCTTGTTTTTGAGTCTTGCAGAAAAGGAAAACCAAACGGAGTCCAATTGAGCTGAAATTTGACGGAGATCATTTTTGGACCAGAAGAAGCCCACGGAGTACCGGAGGTGGGCCAGAAGAGTCCCGAGGCCACCACGAGGGTGGGGGCGCGCCCTACCCTCCTGGGCGCGCCCCCCTACCTCGTGCCCGCCTCGGGGACCCCCCTGACTTGTTCCCGACTCCAACACCTCTTATATAACCCCAAACTTCCAGAAAGAAACCTAGATCGGGAGTTCCGCCGCCGCAAGCCTCTGTAGCCATCAAAAATCAATCTAGACCCGTTCCGGCACCCTGCCGGAGGGGGAATTCCTCTCCGGTGGCCATCTTCATCATCCCGGCGCTCTCCATGACGAGGAGGGAGTAGTTCACCCTCGGGGCTGAGGGTATGTACCAGTAGCTATGTGTTTGATCTCTCTCTCTCTCTCGTGTTCTTGATTTGGCACGATCTTGATGTATCGCGAGCTTTGCTATTATAGTTGGATCTTATGATGTTTCTCCCCCTCTACTCTCTTTTAATGGATTGAGTTTTCCCTTTGAAGTTATCTTATCGGATTGAGTCTTTAAGGATTTGAGAACACTTGATGTATGTCTTGCATGTGCTTATCTGTGGTGACAATGGGATATCACGTGATCTACTTGATGTATGTTTTGGTGATCAACTTGCGGGTTCCGTGACCGCGTGAACTTATGCATAGGGGTTGGCACACGTTTTCGTCTTGACTCTTCGGTAGAAACTTTGGGGCACTCTTTGAAGTTCTTTGTGTTGGTTGAATAGATGAATCTGAGATTATGTGATGCATATCGTATAATCATAACCACAGATACTTGAGGTGACATTGGAGTATCTAGGTGACATTAGGGTTTGGTTGATTTGTGTCTTGAGGTGTTATTCTAGTACGAACTCTATGATAGATCGAACGGAAAGAATAGCTTCGTGTTATTTTACTACGGACTCTTGAATAGATCGATCAGAAAGGATAACTTTGAGGTGGTTTCATACCCTACAATAATCTCTTCGCTTGTTCTCCACTATTAGTGACTTTGGAGTGACTCTTTGTTGCATGTTGAGGGATAGTTATATGATCCAATTATGTTATTATTGTTGAGAGAACTTGCACTAGTGAAAGTATAAACCCTAGGCCTTGTTTCCTAGCATTGCAATATCGTTTACGCTCACTTTTATTGCTTGCTACCTTGCTGTTTTTATAACTTCAGATTACAAAAACCTTTATTTACCATCCATATTGCACTTGTATCACCATCTCTTCGCCGAACTAGTGCACCTATACAATTTACGATTGTATTGGGTGTGTTGGGGACACAAGAGACTCTTTGTTATTTGGTTGCAGGGTTGTTTGAGAGAGACCATGTTCAACCTATGCCTCCCACGGATTGATAAACCTTAGGTCATCCATTTGAGGGAAATTTGCTCCTGTCCTATAAACCTCTGCACTTGGAGGCCCAACAACGTCTACAAGAAGAAGGTTGCGTAGTAGACATCACGCGTCAGGGCGAAAAAGAAGATGAGCAGCAGTGAAATATGGAGACCAAGGACTCACCATCGGTGCCGGGTTCACGCGGCTGTACGGGGGTTTCCCGAACTGCCAGTCATCCCACAGGTTGGCCACGGAGATGTCGTTAACCCGGCGCACGACCTAGTCCGCCCCCAGCCGTAAGTTCGCCATGCGGTTGGGGTCCTGAAGGCCGGTCATCTGGCCGATGAGGTGGCTGCGCTGCTGCAGCGGCAGCACCCGGCGGACGATGAAGGCGGTGATGAGGTCGGTGCCGGTGAGCCCCTCCCGCTCCTTCATCACCGACACCCGCTCGCACAGGTTGAGCACCTCCTGCGACGGGTGCTTGGGGTAGTACCCCCAGTTCTATTTCCCCCTCGGCGGCGAGTTGACAAAGGGCGGCAAGTTGATGCGGTCCGCACCAAGGTTGCGGACGTAGAAGAAAGAATTCTGCCACTTCTTGGCAGAATCCTCCAGCGGCATCTTCGGGCAGTCAGCGCCTGACCGCTTGGAGTTGACGGTGGCCCCACACACGGACATCTCTCCGGCCTCGGCCCCTGCTGCTTCAAGGAGAAGAAGCGTACCCAGAGGTCGATCGAAGGCTCGACCCCCAGGTACCCCTCGCAGAGGGTGACGAAGCCCGACAGCTGCACGATGCCACCGACACCAAGATGATGGGGCTGGAGCCTGAAGAACTCCAGGAAGTCACGGAAGAAGCCGCTCGCGGGAAGCCCGAACCCGCGCTTGAAGTGCGGGAAGAAGACCACGCGCTCCGTGCCCTCGGGCCGCGGCTCCCGCTCTCCCCGCGGCAGGCGCACGGCGACCTCCGTCTCCCTCGGCAGGCACCTGGTGGTGCGAAGATAGGCGATGTCATCGTGGGTGACGGTCGAGCCCATCCAAGAGCCCGACAACAGCGCCATCGACAAAGATACGAGAGAAGAAAGAAGAAGGTGGCTACGAAGCTCTGCTCAAAGCGATGGGCGTCGCGGTGCGCGGCGGTCGCAAGAAGCAGAGGAAAGAAGACGAAGGCAGGGGCGCGAGCGAGAATGATTTCCACCGCCCCTCCTCGCCCCAATTTATAAGCCGCGGTTTGAAACGTGGGGGAGTGGGATCGTTTGCGCCCGCCTCTCCCACTTCCCCGCAATAATTGCGCATGTACGTGCGCAATAACTGCCTCGAGAAAGGCAACTGACTTGCGAACGCCGCAATAAATCTGCACGCGTGGGCCGAGGGCGCGCGGCCGCGGGCCCCAGCGCGTCGCCCTGTCCTGTCGCGCGCGTGGCCTGTCAGGCCCTTCCGGCTTCCAGGCGCCACGTGGCGCCCGCGCGAAGCCCAAAAGATTGCCTCAAAGATTCGGTGGACTCCTCGGTTTCCCGCCGCTGCCGGGATGCCGCGATCCAGCTTCCGGAAGCCGGCACACAGTGCGTGTTGCCAGACTCGACGGTCACAAAATCCGCCTCCTTCAAAGGGGGAAACTGCGAAGGCCCTCCCATCCGAAGACGACGGACCTTCACAGCTTCGGAGACTACTGTCGGGGGGATGAACCCCGGGCAGGCAACGGAACCCGGATCCTTTTCAAAAACAACGGGGCCAGTATCGCCCCTCAAGCCGACTCGCGCTTGGCCGGGTCGCTTGACCCGGCCAAGCCCCTCGACCCGGCTTAATCCTCGACCCGGCCGGACTCCTCAGCCCGGCCCCAACAACCATCTCAAGACAGCCGAGCCCGGCGCACCAAGACTTCCCCAACAAGCCAGCTTCACCCTTGGCGTGTTCTCCAACCCGGCCACGGGTCAGCTCCCGTCCCATCCCAGTCGTACGATGGGACGAGTCACCACCTACCGATGACGAAGACAATAGTGCCCCGCCCATGCCTCTGGTCAGCCGGGGCATGGCAACAATGCCCCGCTGACCAGGGCTGGCGTGGCCACAGTGCAACCATCGTCACCCATGGCGCCAGCAAGCGGTGACCTGACGGAGCGCCACTGTAGCCGACTCAACCCGGCCACTCCCTGACGATCGACAAGACGGCCAACAGTGCCCCCGTACCCGGCGGTCCCCATGCCCGGAGAACCCGGCGAGCCCTGACCCCCGGCGGGTCCCAGCGCCGGCTTCCCGGACAATGACAACCCGGCCCCACGGCCTTGTAACATTACCATCGTACCCCTAGGGGGTTGACCTATAAAACCCCCCAGGAGCCCTCATGCATAGGGCAACTCTTTCACTCGCACAGGCGATCACTCACCCATACGCACGTAGCAAGCAACACCCAAGGAGAGGGAGCAGCCTAAGCCTCGGCTCGCCTTCCTTCTTCCTCCATACAGCTCTAGGAGCAACTCTGTACTGATACACGTCAACTACACTTGGCAGGACTAGGGGTGTTATCTCTCCGGAGAGCTCCGAACCTGGGTATGTCTTGCGTCCAGCGCTCGCTCATGCCGACCCCGCCTCTGGAGTCCACTAGTGCCCTCGAGCCTCCTCCTATCTTTAGCCATCCCTTGGCATCTGCCGTGCGCCCATCACGACATCACCAAAATTGCGACGTGTAGTATCTGCACCCGAGCTCAAATGCTCTCCGATGATCAGTAAAATAAAAAAATACTAGTAAAAACTCAGAATTTTTTTGGGATTAACTTTGACAAATGTTTTATGTGTTTTTAAAGAATAAAAGAAAAGATTAGCTCCACATTTTTTAACTTCTCAATTTTAGGAGAGTTTTATAAAGAGTTAAAAAATAGGGAAAGAGTTAGAAATGCCCCAAGCTTCCCAGCTGCAATGCAACAAAAGCAGCAAAACAATAAATCGCAATATTTCGGTCTTTCTTTTTAGGAAACTCGTTCCATCTTTCTGTTTGCCTACTTTGCGCATCGAACCGCCTTGAAGCTTCGCGGTGCCCAAGCTATCAGCATCAACTAAAATTCTGACGTCTAGCGTGATGCTGATATAATTAAAATAATATCTGGTTCGTGTCATCGTGTGGATAGGAACGAGCGGCGCACTCGGGAGTGTCCGACGTGTACTCAAACCAGAAAAATATCGAAAAAACCCAGGAAAATATCAGCCGCAGACCATGTTCGGTGGATCGCACTGCCCGCTGAGCTGGCTAGCCTCCCAGCCAAGTTAAAGATACGCCGTGGCCTGTGGGTCCCGGAGGAGAAAGGTCCACAACCAGGAACGTGCATAGATTCTGCCCACTTGGCCAGCAGTGTCTGCAACTTGGCCTCAGATATTTTTTGCAACTTGGGGAGGCAAAATAATTTGACAATGACAGTTGTCTCTCCTTGATATTTAGGTTTCGGTTGTTTGATAGTCATATAAAATATACATGTCCTGGCCCCATGCTCCACCATTCGGATAGAGCATACAAAGATCAAGATTTTTTTGACAATATTGCTTAACAAGTGGAGTAACTTGTCTAGATTCCATGCAGAATTTTTTTTCACAGAATACACTTAGCAAGCAGTTGGGGTTTGGATGGTGTCCTTTTTCGGATCTTTGATAAGCTTTTTGAACATTAATTAGTGCAAGAGGGCACACCCTAACCCCTTGGTGCAAATAAGACGTTGCCCCTAAGATTACGCCTTTTTTGTTGTTGTTAGTATTGACAGTAATATACGTGTCTTCTTGATTTTTATGCTGGTACATGCCCGAGGTAAAAAGAAAAAAGAAAGATGACTTGGCCTAAACCAGAGTGGCCCGGATTCACTCAACTTCCCTAGTTCGCACATAGAAAATATATATCGAAAGCTCAACATAGTTTTGATGACATTCACTTGCATTAATCACACTAATGAAACGTGCTCTATACACAATAGAAAATAAAATCGAAAGGTTGTGAAATTAAATTGGCGGTACCATCGATAGATGCATGTTATATCTTTTTTCAATTTATGAACAATGAATTAGGGGTAGAGGACACAAGTGCGC